>NC_092118.1:21542743-21589005 GCF_045679555.1 Salvelinus alpinus
GTTATGATGTAGAGTTGAGTCCAGTACAGTACAGCTATGTAATAGAGTTGAGTCCAGTACAGTACAGTTATGATATAGAGTTGAGTCCAGTACAGTACAGTTATGATATATAGTTGAGTCCAGTACAGTACAGCTATGTAATAGAGTTGAGTCCAGTACAGTACAGCTATGTAATAGAGTTGAGTCCAGTACAGTACAGCTATGTAATAGAGTTGAGTCCAGTACAGTACAGTTATGATATAGAGTTGAGTCCAGTAGTACAGTACAGCTATGTAATAGAGTTGAGTCCAGTACAGTACAGCTATGTAATAGAGTTGAGTCCAGTACAGTACAGTTATGATAATAGAGTTGAGTCCAGTACAGTACAGTTATGATAATAGAGTTGAGTCCAGTACAGTACAGTTATGATATAGAGTTGAGTCCAGTACAGTACAGCTATGTAATAGAGTTGAGTCCAGTACAGTACAGCTATGTAATAGAGTTGAGTCCAGTACAGTACAGCTATGTAATAGAGTTGAGTCCAGTACAGTACAGCTATGTAATAGAGTTGAGTCCAGTACAGTACAGTTATGATATAGAGTTGAGTCCAGTACAGTACAGCTATGTAATAGAGTTGAGTCCAGTACAGTACAGTTATGATATAGAGTTGAGTCCAGTACAGTACAGCTATGATAATAGAGTTGAGTCCAGTACAGTACAGCTATGTAATAGAGTTGAGTCCAGTACAGTACAGCTATGTAATAGAGTTGAGTCCAGTACAGTACAGTTATGATATAGAGTTGAGTCCAGTACAGTACAGTTATGATATAGAGTTGAGTCCAGTACAGTACAGTTATGATATAGAGTTGAGTCCAGTACAGTACAGTTATGATATAGAGTTGAGTCCAGTACAGTACAGCTATGTAATAGAGTTGAGTCCAGTACAGTACAGCTATGTAATAGAGTTGAGTCCAGTACAGTACAGCTATGTAATAGAGTTGAGTCCAGTACAGTACAGCTATGTAATAGAGTTGAGTCCAGTACAGTACAGTTATGATATAGAGTTGAGTCCAGTATAGTACAGTTATGATATATAGTTGAGTCCAGTACAGTACAGCTATGTAATAGAGTTGAGTCCAGTACAGTACAGCTATGTAATAGAGTTGAGTCCAGTACAGTACAGTTATGATATAGAGTTGAGTCCAGTACAGTACAGTTATGATATAAAGTTGAGTCCAGTATAGTACAGTTATGATATATAGTTGAGTCCAGTATAGTACAGTTATGATATATAGTTGAGTCCAGTACAGTACAGCTATGTAATAGAGTTGAGTCCAGTACAGTACAGCTATGTAATAGAGTTGAGTCCAGTACAGTACAGTTATGATATAGAGTTGAGTCCAGTACAGTACAGTTATGATATAGAGTTGAGTCCAGTACATTACAGCTATGTAATAGAGTTGAGTCCAGTACAGTACAGTTATGATATAGAGTTGAGTCCAGTACAGTACAGTTATGATATAGAGTTGAGTCCAGTACAGTACAGTTATGATATAGAGTTGAGTCCAGTACAGTACAGCTATGTAATAGAGTTGAGTCCAGTACAGTACAGTTATGATATAGAGTTGAGTCCAGTACAGTACAGTTATGATATAGAGTTGAGTCCAGTACAGTACAGTTATGATATAGAGTTGAGTCCAGTATAGTACAGTTATGATATAGAGTTGAGTCCAGTACACTACAGTTATGATATAGAGTTGAGTCCAGTACACTACAGTTATGATATAGAGTTGAGTCCAGTACAGTACAGTTATGATATAGAGTTGAGTCCAGTACAGTACAGTTATGATATAGAGTTGAGTCCAGTACAGTACAGTTATGTAATAGAGTTGAGTCCAGTACAGTACAGTTATGATATAGAGTTGAGTCCAGTACAGTACAGTTATGATATAGAGTTGAGTCCAGTACAGTACAGCTATGTAATAGAGTTGAGTCCAGTACAGTACAGCTATGTAATAGAGTTGAGTCCAGTACAGTACAGTTATGATATAGAGTTGAGTCCAGTACAGTACAGTTATGATATAGAGTTGAGTCCAGTACAGTACAGCTATGTAATAGAGTTGAGTCCAGTACAGTACAGTTATGATATAGAGTTGAGTCCAGTACAGTACAGTTATGATATAGAGTTGAGTCCAGTACAGTACAGTTATGATATAGAGTTGAGTCCAGTACAGTACAGTTATGTAATAGAGTTGAGTCCAGTACAGTACAGCTATGTAATAGAGTTGAGTCCAGTACAGTACAGTTATGATATATAGTTGAGTCCAGTACAGTACAGTTATGATATAGAGTTGAGTCCAGTACAGTACAGTTATGATATAGAGTTGAGTCCAGTACAGTTATGATATAGAGTTGAGTCCAGTACAGTACAGTTATGATATAGAGTTGAGTCCAGTACAGTACAGTTATTATAAAGAGTTGAGTCCAGTACATTACAGTTCAGTAGCGGATGTAATAATAGTGGCCTGGACTTCCTGCTATGTCCCCTGGCTTGTTCACTCAATTATTTAAGAGAGCTCTCTATCTGTGTTTTGTCAAAGGGTCAGAGAACACACAGCAGCCTGAATACAGCCTGTTAATAGTGCCAGTCTCCTATTTCACATTAGTCAGACAGATGGAAGAGTGGACACATACATGCCCATATGCAGGTAGGCAATCAGACTGACAGGATGCACACACGCACACACACTGAAACCATTATACACGGGTAACATTTGTTTGACTAATGGATGTTTATTTAGTCTCTTATCACCAAGGGGATGATATATACCATAGAATTTAGTCTTTGATTCCACCATGCAACGCTATTTATCTCCATTCATCACAGGCCCATTGATACCGTGTGGAGGTATCTTCCACCCAAGTACAGTAGAAATGGAGAGTCATCTAAATGGTGTGTATCTCTATCAGGTAATGGCATTGAAAGGAGAGATCTAAGGGAGATAGAGTGTAATATAAAATGATATCTAATTATCTCTGCTTGTTACACAGAGAATAAAAGACGCTGGGTCTATTTTTAGCGCCATTCAGGCCCTTTCCTCCGCGCTGCGCCCTGAAGACACTACTACCATGTGTGAAGAATGCTTCCGTTCAATTAGCATTGGGCTTTCAAGGTTGACGGCTGTTCACGGCTCCAAGTTAAAATTGCTTCTTTTTAATTTGCGTCTTTGGTGCTTCCACGTTCCCGTGTTCCCATCCCCTCCCTCTAGCAACCCCATTCTCCTGAAAATCTGATAACGAGGGTTTCATTTAAATTTTTTAAGGGGCCTAGTTTTTAGCAGAGAGCCGAGGAAATGGGGAAGCATTGTGTTGCTTGCTCCAACACAAAACTACAGCAGGAGAATGGTGGGGGGAGGGATTCTGTGTGTGTAACTGTGTCTAACACTGGGGCATATCCACACACTTTCTTAGTGTTTAGTGTGGGTCCAGCAAACCCCGGTCTGTTATGAGGGTATTGTGTCTGGTAAATGGCCAGGAGAGGCGCTGGCCTGGGGGACTCATAGATTAAGCCTTACAGTACAGTGGTGGTCATCTCAGAATGTAAATGAGGCAGTTTTCACTCAAGGGACACTCTCTGTTCGCAGCTATCTAAAGCCTGGGTTAGTTTGAGCCTCTTCTCTGATTTCTCAGCTCTTGTATAGGGTAGTGAAATGCCTGTTCGATATTTCAAGATGGTTGTGTGTAAGCATGTTACGATGCAATTAATATACACATTTCACAATAGATATCTTCATCGTTTTACTATACATTATTAATAAACTTGTTACACATCCATACTGTATTGAGAGGTATGTATACTTGGTGTGGAAGTGTAAGCCTGATATACAATGGAGTAAACACATAAGCTACTGTGAATGGTGAAGGTTGTGAGATGAGAGAGTGTACCAATCTGCCACATCTCAGGAAGATGGGATAACGAGTGGGCTACAGGAAAGCTCAGGCCATCCAGACGATTACCGAAAGATTACAGGATACTCAGAGTGCTTAACTGTAGAACACAAGGGAGACATTTTACATCTCTCAGTCTCCTGCTCGCTAAAAAGCCTAGCACTGAAGATGTGAGTGAAATGCAAACAGGTTTGATGAGACGTGAGGTGAGATGCTAGATAATGTTTTATAGAGAAATAGTCATCAGTTTCTGGAATGACTCATACAAGGAATGACTCATACATGGAGGAATGTGATGGAGTGATGTTTGGTTTGCTGGAAGTAACAGAGATTTCATTCAAGATATGAACTCTGAAGCGAAAAGGTTAGCTAAAGCTTTCATAGATGCAGTTCTCTGTCATGCATACTAACTACAGACAATACAGCACAGTTATCACAAGCCAAATCAGTAACAAACAGAAACAGCTCTTGATGAAGTCTCAATGAGACAGCACTGTCTTTCTTTAGGGCTGAGACACAGAGAGAGATATCTGCCTACTCATTTGCTTCAGATGTAAATGAAATGCACGATTGTCTGGCACATGAGTTCGCATTGCCTCAGAGAAGTTTTCGATGTAGTGTTTTACACAAGGGAATTCAGGCAACCACAGAGAGAGATGAGGAAGTAGAGACTGCTGTGTAATGCTCTCTCCTCTGGTGCAGATAGTAAAGTGTTCCTCGTCGCAGCTTCACTACTCCTTCTCTCGGTCTCTCCAGGGAATACGTTGATGAAAAATAAATATGTTTACGGCTAAAGCTCTTTGGTTGCGTGTGTGTATTCCCTGGGGTTCCCGCTTTAGCGTGCTGGTCTTCTGGAGGGAGAGAGCAGACGAGGCGGGTGGCGCCAACACACGCCTGTCAAAACACCCTCAGGGCGACCTCTTAGTCCTAAGCCACAACGCATGTTTCATAAATCCATAAGAACACATACGTACATACACGTAAAGACAAACAAACACGCCTTTTGAAATGTATTGGAATATAAAAAGGGCGTTAGCACCTCGGAAGCTGATACATGTATGTCCTGAAGCCTACTGTGTCTTTGTCCTTTATCAATGTAACTGATAACAGATGTTTGCACGCTGGCCCGATGCATGTGGCTAGCATAGAGTGAAGGCTCTGAGACCAGCAGGAATCAATGGTAGACTATATTTGTATAATTTTGCATTCCGAGCTAGGGAGATAGACAGGTGCGATGTCGGCCAGATACTCTGAATGGTGATTGGGAGCAAATCACTCAAATTAACTGCAATTACGGCACTGGCAATGCCAGGTGAAGGTCTCATCTCCCTAGTTAATCAGGCAAGGGGGTTGTGGCGAAATGACCATAATGCCTCTAGCCAGTGGGTTCTGAGCATGGACATGGTCATGACCAGCTGTGGTCAATGGTTAATGACTGCCTGCTGCCAGACCAGTGGTCCTAGGCTAAGCAGAACAGGTTACCTGTGGAATTCTTCTTCACATATAATTATTGTGATAGAGAACCTGCTGGTTGTGTAACACCAGCCTTTGTTTTAAAACATGGAGTTAAGAGGCTTGAGCACCGCTTGTGAGCTTCTGCTCCCAATAAACAGTAATGAATCATCTGAGTTATGAGATGCAGAACCATCTCTCTTCTCCATTTGACATTTCAGAATCCCCTCACTCCGTCCTACCTTCTGACAGTGATGGCTTAATTGTGTACTGCACAGAACAGTAAAGCCATTTTGGATAAACTTTGTATTTGGAGGGATTTTTTCAAATGTATAATTATCCTCTTTCTGCAATTTACATGTATTTTTGGGCACTCATGTTTATTTGATGCGATGATGTATCAGAGTATTTAAGATTGAACACTTAAAACCATACAGACCAATTGCAACAGAAAAGAGCCAGAGGCACAATTCAGCCTAGCTTCCTAGCATAACACACCTTGAAATGGTTATAGTGCTCAATAGTGCTTAAACCCTATCCACCACTGGCCCACAGGATACGAGAGAAGGAAATAGAAAAGGAGAGAGATCCATAAAACAAGAGAAAAAGAGAGAGATCCATAAAACAATATCAACCACTCATTACAGAATGTCACCATCACAGAAGAATCAATCAGAATGTGTTTAGAGATGGGCCTGGGGAGCCAGTCTATTGGATTAATGTTACAATAATCAAAACACAGGGTCAAAACACTACAGAAAGAGCCATATATCCTGGTTGTATTGTGGCACTGATTAGTTTTGAATTGATCATGCCATATGCTTTGTTTTAATAAACAAACACCAACTGAACTGCACAATCTGTACATGTATATAATTGATACAGTAGGCTGAGCTTTTTATAATGTCTTCTTGGTTTCCCATCATATGATTACAGCTTAGATCATCACTTTCTATATTGGCTGGAGCCATATGCTTCCAGTGCACAGAGTTATCTCATAGCCTCTGAGAGACTACAGTATGAATGTGGGTTTGAGGGAAATACAGAAAAATACATTCCAGAGACTTTTTCCTCTATTACTCCATTTCTCATACCTTCCCTATTGCTGGGGTGGGCTGGAGGGGGTTAAGGGTTGGGGTGAAGTGGTGATGAGGGGATGCAGGCTGTGTGTGCCCAGGGGCTCTGTGATGGTGTGTGTGTGTGTGTGTGTGTGCGTGTGCGGTAAGGCTCTGCCGGCTCTGCCGGTGCATTCCACCAGCCTTTTATCACTGTGATGCTCTGCCCCATTGAGCTGCTTCTCAGCTACAGACTGTAACACACTGCCATTATTGGAGCAGAAGAGAGAGAGGGATGGAAAGTGAGAGAGAGAAATAGAGATATGGATACAGATGGGATTATGGGTAGGAAAGAATTGAGGAGGAAAAGGAGACCATGTGGATGATTGAGCCGTAGAAAAACTGGAGGGATGATGGGAGAAGGTGCATAGGGATAGATTGAGTAAAGAGGCAGGGTAGAGGAGGCAGGGTAGAGGAGTCAGGGTAGATATTGAGAGGAGGAAGAGTAGAGGAGACAGGGTAGAGGAGGCAGGGTAGATATCGAGAGGAGGAAGAGTAGAGGAGGCAGGGTAGAGGAGGCAGGGTAGATATAGAGAAGGAGCAGGGGAGAGGAGGCAGGGTAGATATAGAGAAGGAGCAGGGGAGAGGTGGCAGGGTAGATATATAGAAGGAGCAGGGGAGAGGAGGAAGGGTAGAGGAGGCAGGGTAGATATAGAGAGGAGGCAGAGTAGATATAGAGAAGGAGCAGGGTAGATATAGAGAGGAGGCAGAGTAGAGGAGACAGGGTAGAGGAGGCAGGGTAGATATAGAGAGGAGGCAGAGTAGATGAGACAGGGTAGAGGAGGCAGGGTAGATATAGAGAGGAGGCAGAGTAGAGGAGACAGGGTAGAGGAGGCAGGGTAGATATAGAGAGGAGGCAGAGTAGAGGAGACAGGGTAGAGGAGGCAGGGTAGAGGAGTCAGGGTAGATATATAGAAGGAGCAGGGGAGAGGAGTCAGGGTAGATATATAGAGAGGAGGCAGAGTAGAGGAGGAAGGGTAGAGGAGGCAGGGTAGATATAGCGAGGAGGCAGGGTAGATATAGAGAGGAGGGAGGGGAGAGGAGGCAGGGTAGATATAGAGAGGAGGCAGAGTAGAGGAGGCAGGGTCGAGGAGGCAGGGTAGATATAGAGAAGGAGCAGGGGAGAGGAGGCAGGGTAGATACAGAGAGGAGGCAGAGTAGAGGAAGCAGGGTAGAGGAGGCAGGGTAGATATAGAGGAGCAGGGGAGAGGAGGCAGGGTAGATACAGAGAGGAGGCAGAGTAGAGGAGGCAGGGTAGAGGAGGCAGGGTAGATATAGAGAAGGAGCAGGGGAGAGGAGGCAGGGTAGATATAGAGAGGAGGCAGAGTAGAGGAGGCAGGGTAGAGGAGGCAGGGTAGATATAGAGAAGGAGCAGGGGAGAGAAGTCAGGGTAGATATAGAGAGGAGGCAGGGAGAGGAGTCAGGGTAGATATATAGAGAGGAGGCAGGGTAGAGGATGCAGGGTAGATATAGAGAGGAGGCAGGGGAGAGGAGGGAGGGTAGAGGAGGCAGGGTAGATATAGAGAGGATGCAGGGTAGATATAGAGAAGGAGCAGGGTAGAGGAGGCAGGGTAGATATAGAGAAGGAGCAGGGGAGAGGAGGCAGGGTAGATATAGAGAGGATGCAGGGTAGATATAGAGAAGGAGCAGGGGAGAGGAGGCAAGGTAGATATAGAGAGGGTGCAGGGTAGATATAGAGAAGAGGCAGGGTAGAGGAGGCAGGGTAGATATAGAGAGGAGGAAGGGGAGAGGAGGCAGGGTAGATATAGAGAGGAGGAAGGGGAGAGGAGGCAGGGTAGATATAGAGAGGAAGCAGGGTAGAGGAGGCAGGGGAGAGGAGGCAGGGTAGAGGAGGCAGGGTAGATATAGAGAAGAGGGAGATATGGGAGTAAGGGATCAAGTGCAGAATATGCTGTAGAGGAAAAGAGGAGGAGGAGGAAGAGAGCGTAATGGAAGATGGAAGGGAGAAGAACTGGATGAGAGGAGGGAAAACAGAAAGTAAAGTGGGAAGAGGAGTGGGAATGGGAGGGTAATTCCCCACTTGAGCTACCTCATTTCCCTAAACCCAACCATCATATTGACTGAACAATAAGGGAGGTTAAGTAGCTTACTGTAACAGACATATGCACACACACATATTTTCTGTGAAAGAGAGAGAGAGAGAGACAGAGACAGAGAGACAGAGAGACACTATAGAAGAAGAGACAGACAGAGATTCACAGAGAGGCACAAGTGTCTCTTAGTTGCCATGGACACCAAGAAAGCTGACTTGAGGCTGTGCAGAAAGAATTTCTCACAATTCACACACACCAACACAAACACATACACACAGCACCATTGCCACCACCCACTTTTCTCTTCAGCTTTCTCCCCTCCAACTGGGGATGGTGGAGTTTAGATACAGAAACATGCCTGTATGAGAAAGAGAAAATGGTATACAAATGGTGTGCTTTTAAAAGAATGACTGTGGTAATCGGTGGACAGTTTTCTGATGTTGTTGTGCGATAAGTATGCATTGTAGGATAAAACTGTTCTTTATTGAATGCAGGTGTGAAAGCACAGCACGCAATTGGAGAAGCGAAGGAGGGCGAAAGCGGGAATGCGAACACACTGGTTACAGTTCACTGTGAGTCATGCATGTCTTTGATGGCATGAACACTGCTGGAATCTGTGTTCTTATTTGAGAGCAGGCAGAAAGCACATGAAGGCTCACTCATCTCTCCTCTACTCCCTCGAATTCTTATATATTCTGTGTGTGCGGGGGAGTGGTGTGTGTGTGTGTGTGTGTGTGTGTGTGTGTGTGTGTGTGTGTGTGTGTGTGTGTGTGTGTGTGTGTGTGTGTGTGTGTGTGCGTGTGCGTGTGCGTGTGCGTGTGTGTGTGTGTGGGCTGGATGTGTGTTTGTGTATGCGTGCGTGCGTGCGTCAAAAGTAATTCTAATGTCACCATATTTGCAATGCTTATACCTTCACGTATATCCTACTCGACAAACGGGGGCCCAGAAAATCATAGTTGAAAGATGATCCTATTGTTTTCTCAATAGTGATACTGCAGTTAGCGTGGGTGCACTGAGATGGAAGGCTCTGATCATGTGTCTCACTGATTGAACTTCATACTGTTATAGATGTAGGATATGATTGGACCCCCTGATCATTCAGTCTAGTCTGATGTAGGCTATGATTGGACCCCCTGATTAATCAGTCTGTTCTGATGTAGGCTATGATTGGACCCCCTGATCAATCAGTCTGTTCTGATGTAGGCTATGATTGGACCTCCTGATCACTCAGTCTAGTCTGATGTAGACTATGATTGGACCCCCTGATCAATCAGTCTGTTCGGATGTAGGCTATGATTGGTTAAAAAATAAAGGAGAGCCGCACACTCTAGGAGCTCAGATGCAAAAATTATATTTGCGCCACTACTGGATGGAAATTACAAGTGTAATAGCTGTGCTCAATGCAATGGCACTTATAAATGCAGATCCTTCAAACACCCACAAACAGGGAAATTGATCCCAATCAAAGGTGTTATTACGTGCTCCACTAAGGCAGTTATTTATCTTATAACTTGTCCTTGTGGTAAATATTATGTGGGTAAAACAAAGCGCGAATTAAAAGTACGTATCTCAGAGCATCGTAGTACCATTAGGTGCATAAACTTGACTTACCCAGTTGAGGCTCACTTTTTGGAGGCAGGCCACTCGATTTCGTCTCTGCGTTATATTGGCATTGAACATGTCACCCTCCCTAGGAGAGGGGGTGACCTTGATAATTTATTGTTAAAACGAGAGGCTGCCTGGATCTTTAACTTAAAGACCCTTGCTCCCTTCGGTCTCAACGTAGACTTTGATCTGAAGCCATTCTTGTGATTATTGTTTGCCATTGTAATTGTTTGTAAGCTTGTGTAGTATAAAATGAATCTATGATCGTATGCTATCCATTTGTTTTTTGTATGCTGCTCTTTGTATGCCATTTTAATATTTGAGAATTAACCAATGATATTAGGCCACTCTTGGCCATGATTACAGACACCTGTGTGTGTTTTGACACTATATAAACGAGTCATCCCGCAGTGTTTGTGATCATACCCTGATGAAGACAGCTTGGCTGTCGAAAAGTTGGTAATTACATTTTTGCATCTGAGCTCCTAGAGTGTGCGGCTCTCCTTTTCTACTCCGCTAGCCAGCACCTCGCCTAAATGGGTGTGCGTTTCTTTTTCTTCTAGTAGGCTATGATTGGACCTCCTGATCACTCAGTCTAGTCTCATGTAGGCTATGATTGGACCCCCTGATCTCTCAGTCTGTTCTGATGCACATGTAGGCTATGATTGGACCCCCTGATCAATCAGTCTGTTCTGATGTAGGCTATGATTGGACCCCCTGATCTCTCAGTCTGTTCTGATGTACATGTAGGTTATGATTGGACCCCCTGATCATTCAGTCTGTTCTGATGTAGGCTATGATTGGACCCCCTGATCTCTCAGTCTAGTCTGATGTAGGTTATGATTGGACCCCCTGATCATTCAGTCTAGTCTGATGTAGACTATAATTGGACCCCCTGATCTCTCAGTCTGTTCTGATGTACATGTAGATTATGATTGGACCCCCTGATCATTCAGTCTGTTCTGATGTAGGCTATGATTGGACCCCCTGATCTCTCAGTCTAGTCTGATGTAGGTTATGATTGGACCCACTGATCATTCAGTCTAGTCTGATGTAGGCTATGATTGGACCCCCTGATCTCTCAGTCTGTTCTGATGTACATGTAGGCTATGATTGGATCCCCTGATCATTCAGTCTAGTCTGATGTAGGTTATGATTGGACCCCCTAATCGTTCGGTTCAAAGTAACTGACATACCTGATAGTAATTTTTTTCCTATCAACCGTGTTTTCATACTGGTGTTGGTCAGCATAGTTGTTTCTTCGCAGCACATTATGTATAACAAAGGCAACCTACAAAGACACTATGTCAGAAGTGGAAGCCAAATTAGTGCTGTATATGCTTCCTATACTGTGTACTGTTTCATCATGTCTTCCTTCATCTCCCAACAACCTCACTAAAGATGTGGTTTCTCTCCCTTCCTGTGATGTAGAAGACTTGTTTGATGTGCTATTGCATGAGAAATTATTGCACATACTGTAGATCATATTTAAAAAAAAAATATTATACCTTGGTGGTGACCTAGGTTCGAACCAAATTATTACAGTAGCTTAGTATACTGTATGTGCTGTATGTACAGTGCATTCTGAAAGTATTTAGACCCCTTGACTTTTTCCACAATTTGTTACGTTGCAGCCTTATTCTAAAATTCATTAAATAGTTTGATGGGGGGAAAACAATCTACACACAATGACAAAGCGAAAACAGGTTTTTTGAAATTCTTGCAAATGTATTTAAAAAACAGAAATACCTTAAGGATCATGGCTATCCCTAAGAAGCTTTTTTAAGATAGATATTCAGACTCGAAATTGAGCTCATGATCGTCCTTGATGTTTCTACAAAAGGATTGGCGTCCACCTCTGGATGAGCTCCAGAGTTCTTCTGTGGAGATGGGAGAACCTTCTAGAATGACAACCATCTCTGCAGCACTCCACCAATCAGGCCTTTATGTTAGAGTGGCCAGACGGAAGCCATTCCTCAGTAAAATGCACATGGCAGCCCGCTTGGAGTTCGCCAAAAGGCACCTAAAGGACTCAGATTATGTGAAACAAGATTCTCAACTCTTTGGCTTGAATGCCGAGCGTCACGTCTGAAGGAAACCTGGCACCATCTCTACGGTGAAGCATGGTGGTGGCAGCATCATGCTGTGAGGATATTTTTCAGTGGCAGGGACTGGGAGACTAGTCAGGATCGAGGGAAAGATGAATGGAGCAAAGTACAGAGAGATCCTTGATGAAAACCTGCTCCAGAGTGCACAGGACCTCAGACTGGGGTGAAGGTTCACCTTCAAAAAGGACAAAGACCCTGAGCACACAGTCAAGACAATGCAGGAATGGCTTCGGGACAAGTCTCTGAATCTCCTTGAGTGGCCCAACCAGAGCCCGGACTTGAACCCGATCAAACATCTCTGGAGAAACCTGAAAATAGCTGTGCAGCGTCACTCCCCATCCAACCTGTCAGAGATTGAGAGGATCTGCAGAGAAGAATGGGAGAAACTCCCCAGATACAGGTTTTCCAAGCTTGTAGAGTAAAATCCAAGAAGACTCGAGGCTGTAATTGCTGCCAAAGGTGCTTCATCTGTCACGAACCGGCTCGAAGCCCGTAACAAAAAGGGAGACAACGTGGCAATAAGGAATAACAAAAATATATTTATTAACTGAGGTAACCTATATACAAATAAACAATGGTGTGTGTAGTCAATAATCAGTAGTGTAAGTGACTGGTTGCGTGTATAGATGTGATAATGAGGAGTGTTGAAAGATGCCAAAGCACGCAAACAAACCAGTCACAAAAATGCCACAACCAAAATCCAACATGGGGAGAGTCTCCTCAATGAATGGGGAAAAGGTCTATTTAACCTAGGACACACCCGAGCCCAGGTGTGTACCATTTCTCTGACGACCCTCCCAGCTCTGCCCACCGACATCCTAATAAGGAAACCAGAGCAAAGAGAAAGAATACGGCAGACAGAGTGGGATGGTCGTCACACAACAAAGTACTGAGTAAAGTGTCTGAATACTTACGTACATTTTTGATAAAACATGTATAAGCCTGTTTTTGCTGTGCAATTATGGGGTATTGTATGTAGATTGATGAGGGGAAAAAATGATTTAATACATTTTAAAATAAGTCTATAACGTTACAAAATGTGGAAAAAGTCAAAGGGTCTGAGTACTTTCCGAATGCACTGTATATGACAATGTTCCATTGAAAATTTGTGGCGGCAGGTAGCCTAGTGGTTAGAGCGCTGGTCTAGGAACCGAAAGGTTGCAAGATCAAATCCCTGAGCTGACAAGGTCGTTCTGTCATTCTGCTCCTGAACAAGGCAGTTAACCCACTGTTCCTAGACTGTCATTGTAAATAAGAATTTATTCTTAACTGACTTGCCTAGATAAATAAAGGTAAAACAAATGTTTTAAAATACACTTGGATCATGGGAATAACCAAACCCTAGTTCCTCTTCAAATGAAACAAAGACCTCTATGATTTCACTGAATGAATACATACATTTTTTTGCCCTTTGGTGCAATTTTCACTCTTCGTACAAAACTCAAAACAGATCATCAAAAAGGCAGTTGTTTCAAAACTCTAAGCACAATTTCAATTGCCAAAGTACAATACACAAAATCCTAGTTAATTTTTTCCTAGAAATACATGTTTGACATTCCAATACATGTTAATAGAAAGTAATTGCTTTTCACAATGCAGTGATCACATTACTTTTGATATGATTATATTCTCTTTTGTTAAAATACATTTTACTATTACTTAATCCGACTGCTTTTATTTGCTGATTACTTAAACATTTGGTAAACCTGTAGATTTTACAGGTAAACTGTTTTGTCTAATACAGATTTTAAAAACTACATAAAGAAAATGTCTGTAAAGTAGGGGGGGTTATACTGATTTACTAAAATTGCATTGGCCATGTCGTCCAAAAAGTTATACTTTTGACTCATCTGTCCATAGAACATTCTTCCAAGTGTCTTGATGATCATCCAGGTGCTTCCAGGTGCTTTTTTTGGCAAACTTGAGTTAACTTTTTGGACGAGATGGGTTCCATTATGTCTGGTGAAAACCAAACACTGCATTCCACAGTAAGAACTTCATACCAACGGTCAAGCATGTGTGATGGTTTGGAGATGCTTTGCTGCCTCAGGACCTTCACGACTTATGAATTATGCTCAGTATCAGTGAATTCTACAGGAGAATGTCAGGCCATCCGTCTATGAGCTGAAGCGCAATCAAGACTACATGAAAATTGTTAAAAAGCAACAAATTGGAGGTTTTGGAATGGACTTGTCAAAGTCCAGATCTAATCCCAATTCTGATGTTGTTGCGGGACTTGAAACGTGCAGTTCATGCTTAAAAACCCCAAAATGTCACTGAGTTAAAGCAGTGTGGCATGCATTTCTGGAAGGCATAAACATAAATATGGAAGGCATAAATGTGACATATTGTGACCCCAATGGCCTGAGCTTGATCTAATAACCCAACCTTCTGCATTTCTCACATGCCCCTGATTGATGAATGGTACAAGATGTGGCCCGTAACCCCACCCCCATCCTTTCAGTCAAAACCTCTCTTCACTCTCCCATCTCCTTGCTCCCCTCTCCCTTCTACTCTATCCTCTTCTCTCCCGTCCACAGTGTTGTGGGAGACTGATCAACAACTACAGGAAGCATTTGGTTGCAGTCATTGCAGCTAGAGGTGGCACAACCAGTTATTTTTTTAAATATTGATTTATTTAACCTTTATTTAACCAGGTAGGCCAGTTGAGAACAAGTTCTCATTTGCAACTGCGACCTGGCCAAGATAAAGCAACGCAGTGCGACACTAACAACAACACAGAGTTACACATGGGATAAACAAACATACAGTCAATAACACAATAGGGGGAAAAAACTGATATTGAGTGTAAGGGGGTAATTACTTTTTCACACAGGGGAATTAGATGTTGCATAACTTTGTTAATTAAATAAATAAAATATGTATCCATTTTTTGTTGTTGTTATTTGTAAACTCAGGTTCCATTTATTTAATATTAGTTTTTGGTTGAAGCTCTGATAACATTCAGTATAAAAAAATATGGAAAAATAGAATGGAATGGCACTCTATGCCATTTACACAGCAGACATTTTAAACTTTTTGTATGTGTCCCCAGTGGGAATCTAACCCACAACTCTGGTGTTGCTAATGCCATGCTCTCATCAACTGAGCCACACACAAGACCACTACAATACATGTTTACAATGGAATATGTATGATTGCCATCCCCATGAGAGTAACACCCTCATTCAGGCCATGGATGAGACATGCAATGACTTAAATCCAGACCTACAGTATTTTAGGCTTGGATTCACCATGCCAAAAGGTTTTTCCCCAGGTGCATGAACAATGAGGATATTTACTGTGATTTCAATGACAACCTATGTCAAATGCTCAATACAGGCTTGATACAAACTAATGCCTGAAAAACACTAGGTTTCTTTAATTTGTTTCATTTGATTACATTGTAAAGAGGTCTTCAATGGTCACACCATTGACACACATGGGATAGAAATGTACATTTTATGTTTAGTACATTTTAATGAGTAGTGGAAGTGTATTGTCTAATGTGAAAACAGTGTAATGTACTGTAATTTAGCATATTACATCCAAAGGGCAATTTATCTTCAAAGTTTTGCTTTTGAATGAACTGGTTGTTAAAATAATGACATTGAGAAGATATCATTATGTTGTGTTTTGGTGATTAAACCAATGTACTCATTATATTTCACATTAAACATATATTTTGGATCAATGGTTGTTAAGTGAATATAATACCAAAGCGACAAAAACATGTTAACATGTGTCCAATGGTGCTAAGCTTTATTTAATGTGTTGCTCTTTATGAGGTAACCCTGCCCTCCGGCATGGAAAGGGTTTGCTCTCATTCATTATGGAGTCTGATTCTACTCCTGTATAAGGCTCTATGGGACTGGTAGCTTTAGCTCCACTGTGCTGCTTAAATAACTATTTGGTGCACAGGCTGTTTTCATTCATCTTTACAAAACTGTCTGGGCAAGGGTTAGACAGGAATGTATTACATATACCTCAATTCCCCTATAGTTCCGTCTTTAGATCTATAGATTAAATACATATACTGTACATGTATGCACATACACACACACACACACACACACACACACACACACACACACACACACACACACACACACACACACACACACACACACACACACACACACACACACACACACACACACACATTTCCACATGGTTAATACAGTGTCTGTCAATCACTGAAATGGACTGAGAAATTATTAAATTGACTGCACAATAAAAGAGGTGCTTACTGATCAATTGTGCAAATCTACAATATAATTAGTTAATATAATCAACCAGCCTCACCATGCAGCCCTTAATGGCATTGACATACTGTATATCCTAAGATAAATAGGTAGAACAACAGTCCTACCTGGCCACTATTATGTTGCACTCTCTCTAACATGTCCAAAGCAATAAACAGAACAGCATAGAACATAACTGAGAAAAACAATAAAAAATGAATGCAGTAGCAGAAAACAGGCACTTACTACTAAACAACGTGCACAGTCAACACAACTAATTAGCTCGTTCTCAGGGCCAGTTGTATGGAAAGCCAGTTGGGCGTCACTCTTGACGTGCATTTGGATACCAGCCCAGGGGTCTCGGCGCAAAGAGAGCATTGGGGGTTTAGTGTTGACGGCGCCGTTACTAAGCGGAGCGCTTTGAACCGTGGAGAGTCGGGATCGCGCTCGCTCATTGCGTTGATGGTGAATTGAGAGACCGGCTGCGCTGCGCCGGTCATTCACACATCGAGAGAGCGCATGCACTTTTTCAGCACCAATTGAGTGTGGACAGCGCACGGTGCCTCATAGCCTGTGAGTGATCGGACATTCAACCTGTGGCTAAATTGTACGATATGCTACTTTGATGGGGAAACCCCAAAATTGAATACTACACACTCGAAAAGGGATGCCGACGTTTGGAAAGAAATAAAGGAATATGATGTTTTTTTGACCTAGTATACTTACCTGTTCCTCCTCCGCTACCCTGGTTGGTTTTTCAGACAGCCAGAGTGGTGCTGAGCTGCGGGGTGTTGGTGACTCCGCTTCGGCTGGAGTGGTGCGCTGCTACTGGGGCTTCAGTTGACTCTCTGCCGGGAGGATTAGTGTGATTCTGCGGGGGCTAGTCGACTCTCTGGTGGGCGGGGTGGTGTGGTGGTGCCATAGGAGCCCCTCCATTCAGAAGGATGCTGGTGGGAAATGCCTGGCGACAGAGAGGACGAGATTTGTCAAAAAGCACTAGAACTACTGTCTGATCTGTGCTCTAAAGGGGAAGTACAGAATGAGAACTGTCTGGATTTCATTTACCATTTCCGGGACCTCGCCAGACCACGCTACACGGACTCAGGTATTAATGCACCGGTCAATCATATCCAATTAATCGGCCCTGAAAGCAGTGTGTGTATGCAATGCGTATGCGCTCTTCAGTTTGAATTATACAAAGATGTAACTTTTTTCCCTGTGCTCTGAAATCTACATACACTTTGAACAGATGTTTTCACACATTAAGCATGGAGAGATAGGGTTCCATTTCTGCACTGAACTTGTTGCATGGAGAATAGGAGTGGGGGAATTATTTTATGTAGGGTTTTGCAGGAACACTTGTTTGATAAAAAACAAAAGTCAGTAGGCTATATTCAACCTTGCCTATAAATGTAGTGTGGGATATGTGCGCGCCATGGATCTTGTTATATGTGCCTTTATTTCTGGTGCACCTGAGGTGGATGGGGGATTGGGAGTGGGGGATGGGGACTGGCGCGAGTTTGCGTAGTCCTTGGTCGCATTCATTGAAGCTTGAGCTCGCGTGATTCCCAATGCTATCTAATTTTTTGCATTGGCACATGCGATACAACACTCGGCCACACTAAAGATCTCAGCGGATTCGTTTTGTAATCCCTGACCCATTCATCAAGGGTGAGCGGTGAGTGCATGCGTAGGTGTGCTAGCCTCAGCAAGAGAGGGAGGCAGTGCTTATAGTGGAGCGGGAATTTTGGGGAACCTAGGCCGAGCAAGCACGTCTGGGGAGAGGGAGGAGTGCATTCTTAGTAATACAGTATCACACTAACCCACGTGAGCTGTTTGTGTGTGTGTGTGTGTGTGTGTGTCCCACTCTACCCACTGATCCATGACTGCCTGTTGCAGACCCTGGTGATTACTACCTGGTGAAGGTTCTCTGGAGGTTTCTGGACGGCATAACATGTGACATTGTGTCCCCAATGGGGGGAGCGTAACCCCATCCCCATCCTTTCAGTCAAAACCTCTCTTCACTCTCCCATCTCCTTGCTCCCTTCTCTCCTCCCATTCCCCTATAACCTCTCTACCTTCTATTCTCTGTGCACTATCCTTCCCTGCTCCTCTCCCCTGTGCACCATTTCTTCTCCCTTCAGCACTATTCTCTGTGCACTCTCCCTTCTCCTCTCTCTCTCCATTCTCCCCTCTGCATTGACAGCCAGGTGGAGTGTCTATGGCGGGGTTATTGAACTGCGATCAGGGGCAGGTTCCCTTGAGTCCATAGTCCCTGGTTTTATTTACATATCCAACTGAGCCATGTCATCCTGTCCTGGATGACTGGCACCTCAATAAAACCATAGAGAAATAAGGATGAAAGAGAGAGGAGAAAAATATATAGGAAGATTGACAAGTCCTTCACACCAGATCAGGTCAAAATGAATGTCTGCACCTTACTCAATGTTAATGCCACTTTGAAGCTTACTATTTTAAATCATCTAGAGAATGAAAAAATATATATACAGTGGGGAGAACAAGTATTTGATACACTGCCGATTTTGCAGGTTTTTCTACTTACAAAGCATGTAGAGGTCTGCAATTTTTATCATAGGTACACTTCAACTGTGAGAGACGGAATCTAAAACAAAAATCCAGAAAATCAGATTGTATGATTTTTAAGTAAATAATTTGCATTTTATTGCATGACATAAGTATTTGATCACCTACCAACCAGTAAGAATTCCGGCTCTCACAGACCTGTTAGTTTTTCTTTAAGATGCCCTCCTGTTCTCCACTCATTACCTGTATTAACTGTACCTGTTTGAACTGGTTACCTGTATAAAAGACACCTGTCCACACACTCAATCAAACAGACTCCAACCTCTCCACAATGGCCAAGACCAGAGAGCTGTGTAAAGACATCAGGGATAAAATTGTAGACCTGCACAAGGCTGGGATGGGCTACAGGACAATAGGCAAGCAGCTTGGTGAGAAGGCAACAACTGTTGGCGCAATTATTAGAAAATGGAAGAAGTTCAAGATGACGGTCAATCACCCTCGGTCTGGGGCTCCATGCAAGATCTCACCTCGTGGGGCATCAATGATCATGAGGAAGGTGAGGGATCAGCCCAGAACTACACGGCAGGACCTGGTCAATGACCTGAAGAGAGCTGGGACCACAGTCTCAAAGAAAACCATTAGTAACACACTACGCCGTCATGGATTAAAATCCTGCAGCGCACGCAAGGTCCCCTGCTCAAGCCAGCGCATGTCCAGGCCCGTCTGAAGTTTGCCAATGACCATCTGGATGATCCAGAGGAGGAATGGAAGAAGGTCATGTGGTCTGATGAGACAAAAATAGAGCTTTTTGGTCTAAACTCCACTCGCCGTGTTTGGAGGAAGAAGAAGGATGAGTACAACCCCAAGAACACCATCCCAACCGTGAAGCATTAGGTGGAAACATCATTCTTTGGGGATGCTTTTGTGCAAAGGGGACAGGACGACTGCACCGTATTGAGGGGAGGATGGATGGGGCCATGTATCGCGAGATCTTGGCCAACAACCTCCTTCCCTCAGTAAGAGCATTGAAGATGGGTCGTGGCTGAAACCCGAAACACACAGCCAGGGCAACTAAGGAGTGGCTCCGTAAGAAGCATCTCAAGGTCCTGGAGTGGCCTAGCCAGTCTCCAGACCTGAACCCAATAGAAAATATTTGGAGGGAGCTGAAAGTCCGTATTGCCCAGCGACAGCCCCGAAACCTGAAGGATCTGGAGAAGGTCTGTATGGAGGAGTGGGCCAAAATCCCTGCTGCAGTGTGTGCAAACCTGGTCAAGAACTACAGGAAACGTATGATCTCTGTAATTGCAAACAAAGGTTTCTGTACCAAATATTAAGTTCTGCTTTTCTGATGTATCAAATACTTATGTCATGCAATAAAATGCAAATTAATTACTTAAAAATCATACAATGTGATTTTCTGGATTTTTGTTTTAGATTCCGTCTCCCACAGTTGAAGTGTACCTATGATAAAAATTACAGACCTCTACATGCTTTGTAAGAAGGAAAACCTGCAAAATCGGCAATGTTTCAAATACTTGTTCTCCCCACTGTATAACTTACAATAGATCTCTCACCTTTACCAAAATAACTTCACAGACATCTGCCAGCTGTCTATACATTAATGTAGTGCTGAGCATGTTGCTACGTAAGCACTCAGACTTATTATGCACATGGATGCGATTCTGGGCTAATGTGTAACATATGCCTTGTTGAGTCTTCAGTAATAGCAGCCCCGGGGGAAATTAAGCTACTCTATCTTAAGCCAGATCATGGCCATAAAGCGAGTGGCTGGGAAAAGAGAGTTTTCCAGCAACATGTCCCCCTGCTGTGCTCACCTTGTAGACTTGATAGACTGAGAGCAGGACTTCCAGCTACTCAACACTGTTTAGGTGTCGTTGCCACAGTATTATCAAACTCTACTTATAGATAATGTCTGTGATATATGCCTGTGAGGTTTTTGGTTGGTAGCGGCTTACTTATATCCACATACAGTAGCTAATCTACACTGAGCGTACATAACATTAAGAACACCTTCCTAATATTGAGTTAAAAAATATGTTGTCTTGCCCATTCACTCTCTGAATGGCACACATACACAATCCATGTCTCAATTGTCTCAAGGCTTAAAAATATTCCCCTTCATCTACACTGATTGAAGTGGATTTAACAAGTGACATCAATAAGGATCATAGTTTTCACCTGTTCAGTCAAACTATGTCATGGAAAGAGCAGGTGTTCCTACTGTTTTGTAAACTCAGTGTATATTGACTGCTAATGCTGCTGATGACTTACTGAGGAGAGATGTAGGTAATGTAGATGATTACATATCAGTTTGTTATAGGGGCACACTAATTAGTGCTTCCTAACTAATCTCTCACTAATTCAACATCAAACAATCTGTAAGGCACCTTAGAGCAACACAAAGGAATACTACTGTAGGTCCAAGGTAATGCTTAAATTGGCAGTATCCCCCCCCCTCTTTCTTTTGGATGTTTTTGTTAGCTATCGGGGTCATTTGAGTCTTTTCAGATATACTATGAATCTTTACCTCCTCAGGCAGTACCAGGGCATCCTGCCAAGTAAACCACCACTAGGCCTCTGGATCAATGTGCTCTCAGGCTACAGGGCTGCCCATGTCAGTCTATCGCTCTCATCTCTGAGCTCAATATCCACAGTCCAATCAGATGCCACAGTGTAATCTAAACACAACTCACCCCTGGTGTACCATGTCTTTGGTTTGTTATGCCACACAGGTGACAGGAGTGTCTTTCCACATTTTGTCTTTCCACAGCTGTGCATAATTTTCACTGTTACTGATGATTGCCAAACAGCTGTCTTCACTATTTTCACCTCTGTGAAGGTACAGTATGTAAAAGGACTATGATAAGATTTCATTAAGATGTGGTCACTGAGATCCAGAGAAACATGGTATCTCACAAACCCAGACCTTGTTTAAGACAAGATAACATCCTGAGTGTTCTCTTGCATAGCCCTGTCTGTGCTTAGCCATTTAGCATATATATATATATTATTTTTTTAAATAATTCCCCCAGTGGATTAATTAGACAAATCATAATTTAATATGCCTCAGTTGATGTAAACCCACAGGGTTTCATAAACAAACGGACAAACAGGGCTGGAGAATGGGACAGTATATGGAAAAATATGGTAAACTACATGGTACAATACTGTATGATGCAAAACAATTTACAGTTGAGTGGGTTTGTTTTGTAAATGCCTCTAGAAAATCTGGCCATTTTACTCCCATAAAGATAGCTTGGCAAAATGCCCAGCCTCTGCAGGTGTGCCATTATGTGTAGTAGTGATGAGTGCTGATTTACTCTGCAGTTCGGAAGGTGTACGTTGGTTAGGTTGTCACGACTTCCGGCGAAGTCGGCTCCTCTCCTTGTTCTGGCGGTGTTCGGCGGTCGACGCCACCAACTTTCTAGCCATCGCCTCTCCATTTTTCATTGTTCCATTTGTTTTGTCTTGTTCCCTGCACACCTGGTTTTCATTCCCTAATCACACTGCATGTATTTATTCCTCTGTTCCCCTCCGTGTCTTTGTGTGAAATTGTTTATTGTTATGTGGTTATTGTGGCGCGCCAGGCTATGTTTCCATGTTCCGTGTTTGTGCACGTTGTATGTTCATTTGGTACATTAGCTTTGGTGAGTGTTTTTTCGCGCTTTGCACTTTTGCCTTTTTTTCTGGAGGTTTTGACGCAGTTTGCGTCCATCTGTTTGTTCACTCTAGCCTGAATAAAGTGTGCGCCTGTTCAAAACCCTCTGCTCTCCTGCACCTGACTTCGCCACCAGTACACACACCCTTGACAGAGTTAGCAGGAGCAGGTACCCAGGTCAGAGGAGTCGAGGAGCGCGTCCAGGAACACTTTGCAATGCTGCATCAGCTCGGTGCCATGATGGATTGCGTTGTCCAGACCATGGACCGCTGGGAGAGACAGGAAGTCTCTCCAGCACCTCGACCAGTACAACCGGGGTTACCTCTACGCGTCCCGTTCGGATCCAGTTCCAGTGGGATTCCTCTCTCCCTTCCCAGGGAGTATGATGGGACGGCAGCACAGTGCCAGGGGTTCCTCTTGCAACTGGACCTATACCTGGCCACCGTTCACCCAGCTCCCTCGGGAAGGGAGAGAGTGTCCGCCCTCGTCTCATACCTCTTGGGGAGAGCTCTGGAGTGGGCAAACGCCATGTGGGGGGAAGGAGACGCGGCGTGGGACCACTTCGAGGAGTTCACCCGTTGCTTCCGGGCCGTCTTCGACCATCCGCCCGAAGGAAGAGCGGCGGGGGAACGGCTCTTCCACTTGAGGCAGGGCACAAGGAGCGCCTAGGAGATCGCCCTGGAATTCCAGACCTTGGCCACCGGAGCAGGATGGAACGACAGGGCCCTCATCGACCACTACCGATGCAGCCTGCGCGACGACGTCCGATGGGAGTTGACCTGCAAGGATGCCACCATCACTTTTGACCAACTGGTGGATCTGTCCATCCGGTTGGATAACCTGCTGGTCACCCGCGAACGTCCAGAGGGGGCTCTGTCGGTTCCATCTTCCAGCACCCCCGCTCCGGTGCCCATGGAGCTGGGAGGGGCAGCGCGTAGGGAGGCTGGAGGAGGGGCCATCACGTGCACCATCTGTGGCCGCAGAGGGCACACTGCCGGTCGGTGCCGGGTCGGTCCCTCTGGGACTCGAGGCAGCAGGCAGGGCACTCTGGCGTCACCCCAGGTGAGTCTGCACCACTCCCATCCAGAGTCCTCTGTTGTCCACCTGTTTGTACATGTTTGTTTTCCTGAGTTTTCCCCGCATTCCCAGCATAAGGCGCTCGTCGATTCAGGCGCAGCTGGGAATTTTATAGACAGAGCGTTCGCCCTTAGTTTAGGGATCTCCATTATTCCTGTGGTTAGACCTTTCCCGGTACACGCTCTGGATAGTCGACCATTAGGGTCCGGGCTATTCAGGGAAGCCACCATCTCCCTGGCCATGGAGACGCAGGGGGGTAACGAGGAGAGAATCAGTCTCTTCCTCATTGACTCTCCTGTGTTTTCCGTGGTACTAGGCCTTCCCTGGTTGGCTCGTCATAACCCCACCATTTCCTGGCAACAGAGGGCTCTCTGGGTGGTCGTGAGAGTGCTCGGGGAGGTGTGTAGGGGTTTCCGTTGGTGCTACCACGGTGGAAAGTCCAGACCAGGTCCCCACCGTGCGCATCCCCCCAGAATATGCCGATTTGGCTCTCGCCTTCTGTAAAAAGAAGGCGACTCAATTACCACCTCATCGACGGGGGGATTGTGCGATAAATCTCCTGGTAGACGCTGCACTTCCCAGGAGTCACGTGTATCCCCTGTCGCAAGCGGAGACGGCGGCTACATAGACATATGTCTCTGAATCCCTGCGTCAGGGGTACATTCGGTCCTCCACTTCACCCGCCTCCTCGAGTTTATTTTTTGTGAAGAAGAAGGAGGGAGGTCTGCGACTGTGCATTGACTATCGAGGTCTCAATCAAATCACGGTGAGGTACAGTTACCCGCTACCTTTCATCGCCACGGCGATTGAGTCGATGCACGGGGCGCACTTCTCAATAAACTGGATCTCAGGAGCGTGTACAACCTGGTGCGTATCCAGGAGGGAGACGAGTGGAAGATGGCATTTAGTACCACCTCAGGCCAATATGAGTACCTCGTCATGCCGTACGGGTTGATGAATGCTCCATCAGTTTTCCAATCCTTTGTAGATGAGACTTTCAGGGACCTGCACGGGCAGGGTGTAGTGGTGTATATCGATGACATTCTGATATACTCCGCTACACGCGCCAAGCATGTGTCCTTGGTGCGCAAGGTACTTGGACGACTGTTGGAGCATGACCTGTACGTCAAGGCTGAGAAATACCTGTTCTTCCAGCAGGCCGTCTCCTTCCTAGGGTATCGCATTTCCACATCAGGGGTGGAGATGGAGAGTGACCGCATTGCAGCAGTGCGTAATTGGCCGACTCCCACCACGGTAAAGGAGGTGCAGCGTTTTTGCCAATTACTACCTGAGATTTATCCGGGGTTTTGGCCAGGTGGCTGCTCCCATTACCTCAATGCTGAAGGGGGGTCCTGTACGGTTGCAGTGATCGGCTGAGGCGAACAGGGCTTTTGTTTTCTGTTTCTATGTTTTGGCCGGGTATGGTTCTCAATCAGGGACAGCTGTCTATCGTTGTCTCTGATTGGGAATCATACTTAGGCAGCCTGTTTTTCCACCTTAGTTGTGGGTAGTTGTCTGTGTTAGTGGCCTGTATAGCTCTAGTAAGCTTCACGTTCGTTTTTGTTATGTCTTGTTTTGTTGGCGACATTTATAATAAAGTAAAACGTACGCTCAACACGCTGCACCTTGGCCCGGTCATTTCCACCCTGACGACGATCGTGACAGGCCGAGTGTGGTTCCCAATCAGAGGCAGCTGTCTATCGTTGTCTCTGATTGGGAATCATACTTAGGCAGTCCTTTTTCCCTCTTTCATTTGTGGGTTCTTATTTTTGCACTGGTTGTTATTTTGCACTGCAGAACGTCACGTTCGTATTTTGTTTTGTTGTTGTCGGTATTCAGTTAATAAATAAATAGAATGAACACGTACCACGCTACGCTTTGGTCCACTTCTTCCCATGTCCATCGTGACAAACCTAGATATAGTTAGATTCTCCATTGGGCATAAGTCCATCCTCTCCTCAACTCCTCCTGACCCAGAAACCGATAAGTCATTGCACCTCCTCCCAGCTGCCCACTGCACTGAGGCTAGGTAACACGGTCACCACCGATAAATCCATGATAATCGAAAACTTCAACAAGCATTTCTCAACGGCTGGCGATGCCTTCCACCTGGCTACTTCAACCTCGGCCAACAGCTCCGCCCCCCCCCCCGCAGCTACTCGCCCAAGCGTCCCCAGCTTCTCCTTTACCAAAATCCAGATAGCAGATGTTATGACAGAGCTGCAAAACCTGGACCCATACAAATCAGCTGGGCTTGACAATCTAGACCCTCTATTTCTGAAACTATCCGCCGCCATTGTCGCAACCCCTATTACCAGCCTGTTCAACCTCTCTTTCATATCGTCTGAGATCCCCAAGGATTGGAAAGCTGCTGTGATCATCCCCCTCTTCAAAGGGGGAGACACCCTAGACCCAAACTGTTACAGACCTATATCAATCCTGCCCTGCCATTCAAAAATCTTCGAAAGACAAGTTAACAAACATGTCTCCGACCATTTCGAATCCCACCGTACCTTCTCCACTATGCAATCTGGTTTCCGAGCTGGTCATGGGTGCTCCTCAGCCACGCTCAAGGTACTAAATGATTTCATAACCGCCATCGATATAAGACAGTACTGTGCAACCGTCTTCATCGACCTGGCCAAGGCTTTCGACTCTGTCAATCACCATATTCTTATCGGCAGACTCAGTAGCCTCGGTTTTTCTGATGACTGCCTTGCCTGGTTCACCAACTACTTTGCAGACAGAGTTCAGTGTGTCAAATCGGAGGGCATGTTGTCCGGTCATCTGGCAGTCTCTATGGGGGTACCACAGGGTTCAATTCTCGGGCCGACTCTTTTCTCTGTATATATCAATGATGTTGCTCTTGCTGCGGGCGATTCCCTGATCCACCTCTACGCAGACGACACCATTCTGTATACTTCTGGCCTTTCCTTGGATACTGTGCTATCTAACATCCAAACGAGCTTCAATGCCATACAACACTCATTCCGTGGCCTCCAACTGCTCTTAAACGCTAGTAAAACCAAATGCATGCTTTTCAGCCGTTCGCTGCCTGCACCCGCACGCCCGACTAGCATCACCACCCTGGACAGTTCCGACCTAGAATTTGTGGACATCTATAAATACCTAGGTGTCTGGCTAGACTGTCAACTCTCCTTCCAGACTCATATTAAACATCTCCAATCCAAAATCAAATCAAGAATCGGCTTTCTATTTCGCAACAAAGCCTCCTTCACTCACGCCGCCAAACTTACCCTAGCAAAACTGACTATCCTACCGATCCTCGACTTCGGCGATGTCATCTACAAAATAGCTTCCAATACTCTACTCAGCAAACTAGATGCAGTTTATCATAGTGCCATCCGTTTTGTTACTAAAACACCTTATACCACCCACCACTGCGACCTGTATGCTCTAGTCGGCTGGCCCTCGCTACATATTCGTCGCCAGACCCACTGGCTCCAGGTCATCTATAAGTCCATGCTAGGTAAAGCTCCGCCTTATCTCAGTTCACTGGTCACGATAACAACACCCACTCGTAGCACGCGCTCCAGCAGGTATATCTCACTGATCATCCAAAAAGCCAACACCTCATTTGGCGGCCTTTCCTTCCAGTTCTCTGCTGCCTGTGACTGGAACGAATTGCAAAAATCGCTGAAGTTGGAGACTTTTATTTCCCTCACCAACTTTAAACATCTGTTATCTGAGCAGCTAACCGATCGCTGCAGCTGTACATAGTCCATCTGTAAACAGCCCCCCCCCAATTTACCTACCTCATCCCCTTACTGTTTTATTTATTTACTTTTCTGCTCTTTTGCACACCAGTATCTCTACTTGCACATGATCATCTGATGATTTATCACTCCAGTGTTAATCTGCTAAATTGTAATTATTCGCTCCTATGGCCTATTTATTGCCTTACCTCCTCATGCCTTTTGCACACAATGTATATAGACAAATTTTTCTTCCCTACTGTGTTATTGACTTGTTTATTGTTTACTCCATGTGTAACTCTGTGTTGTTGTCTGTTCACACTTGTCGTGTCTTTGACTATGCCAGATTAATTGCTATGACATGCTATTCTATAAAATAATTTCTCCGTAATTAATATTACCTGATTGAACTAATCATGTAAATATTAATTAACCAGAGAGGGACACCACGAAATAATATTTATAGAGCTGTTATCTTCCGAATAAACTCTTAAAGATTTAGTAATATTTTACTAAATAGCAGTCACATTAATCGTCATTTTATTCAGTCTCATCTGAAAGTTGTAAGTCATTGATTATCTGCAAGAATCCTGGCTAACAAGTTGAATCAGCAATACAAAATTGGGTTTTAATTATTTATTTACTAAATACCTAACTAATCACACAGAATCACACATATACAATTAAATCATAACTTGATCACAAAGTACGTCATACAGAAAAACGTCCCTAGCGGGCGGAATAGATATGACAGCTTGTTACACAAAGGGAAGGGGCTGTCTCTTAGTGAAAGAGCGGGAGACTGGAACATAGGCGAGCTGTGCTATCATAAATACAGTATCTGATGCATTCTAAATTACCGCCCATTTGAAAAGGAAAATGCAATAAATATTTACTCTGAGCTGCGCTTCAGTAGGTTGGTGGTAGATGGAAGGCCGTATCGCCAACCCGAGTCCTCTGTCCTTTGGAGAATGTCTCTGGTTGTCACGGGATACTTTGGAGTAACGTTGTGTATAGTAGACGGGATACTCGGACTGTCCTTCCTAACCTACGTTTAACTGTTGCTAACTCAACGGTTAGGAGATATCACTTCTGTAGTGAATACGAGTTCAAAGTTCATACCATTCACAATCAAAGTCCATGCTGATGTTGGCTTAGTTCTGTAGCTATTATCTGAACCATTCTGACACAGGACCGTCATCCTGGTGTACCCGGAACAGAAAGTTATATTCTTGTCAATGGCTTCATATAGTGGAGGGAGAGGGGTGTGTCTGAAAAGTTTATAACCCATGTCTCTTCACAGGGGCGGGCCACTGTGAGCAGAGGAAAACTTATGAAAGCACAGATCTCTCATTTGGAAGCTAAAATTACATTTCACCTCTTCACAAATAATGTCATATTCAAACATTTCAATTAAACAACAATTCCATGTGAATTCGATACCCCTGACGTTTAGACTTTCCACAGTAGAGTTTATGTCATTCTATCATTGATGAGAATGTGTCAGAGGGCAACCGAACTGACATAATATACCTTAAGTACCACCGCATATGTTCAGTTGGTCGGATTACCAGAATATAGTTCATTTCCCCCCACTTCTGATGTTCTCAGAATCTCTATGTTAACCAAGGGGTTTTCTTATGTCACATCAGTTATAGTAGGGAGAGGAACAGGAGTGGGGGGAAATAGGTATTTATGACTGTCATAAACCTACCCCCACTGCCAACGTCACTGCCTACCCTCACCCAGGTGGTGAGGGTAGGTAACAACATCTCCACCCCGCTGATCCTCAACACTGGGGCCCCACAAGGGTGCGTTCTGAGCCCTCTCCTGTACTCCCTGTTCACCCACGACTGCGTGGCCATGCACGCCTCCAACTCAATCATCAAGTTTGCGGATGACACTACAGTGGTAGGCTTGATTACCAACAACGACGAGACGGCCTACAGGGAGGAGGTGAGGGCCCTCGGAGTGTGGTGTCAGGAAAATAACCTCACACTCAACGTCAACAAAAACAAAGGAGATGATTGTGGACTTCAGGAAACAGCAGAGGGAGCATCCCCCTATCCACATCGACGGGTCAGTAGTGGAGAAGGTGGAAAGTTTTAAGTTCCTCGGTGTACACATCACGGACAAACTGAATTGGTCCACCCACACAGACAGCGTTGTGAAGAAGGCGCAGCAGCGCCTCTTCAACCTCAGGAGGCTGAAGAAATTCGGCTTGTCACCAAAAGCACTCACAAACTTCTACAGATGCACAATCGAGAGCATCCTGTCGGGCTGTATCACCGCCTGGTACGGCAACTGCTCCGCCCACAACCGTAAGGCTCTCCAGAGGGTAGTGAGGTCTGCAGAACGCATCACCGGGGGCAAACTACCTGCCCTCCAGGACACCTACACCACCCGATGTCACAGGAAGGCCATAAAGATCATCAAGGACAACAACCACCCAAGCCACTGCCTGTTCACCCCGCTATCATCCAGAAGGCGAGGTCAGTACAGGTGCATCAAAGCAGGGACCGAGAGACTGAAAAACAGCTTCTATCTCAAGGCCATCAGACTGTTAAACAGCCACCACTAACATTTAGCGGCCGCTGCCAACATACTGACTCAACTCCAGCCACTTTAAAAATGGGAATTGATGGAAATTATGTAAAAATGTACCACTAGCCACTTTAAACAATGCCACTTAATATAATGTTTACATACCCTACATTACCCATCTCATATGTACAGTGGGGAGAACAAGTATTTGATACACTGCCGATTTTGCAGGTTTTACTACTTACAAAGCATGTAGAGGTCTGTAATTTTTATCATAGGTACACTTCAACTGTGAGAGACGGAATCTAAAACAAAAATCCAGAAAATCACATTGTATGATTTTTAAGTAATTAATTTGCATTTTATTGCATGACATAAGTATTTGATACATCAGAAAAGCAGAACTTCATATTTGGTACAGAAACCTTGGTTTGCAATTACAGAGATCATACGTTTCCTGTAGTTCTTGACTAGGTTTGCACACACTGCAGCAGGGATTTTGGCCCACTCCTCCCTACAGATCTTCTCCAGATCCTTCAGGTTTCGGGACTGTCTCTGGGCAATACGGACGTTCAGCTCCCTCCAAAGATTTTCTATTGGGTTCAGGTCTGGAGACTGGCTAGGCCACTCCAGGACCTTGAGATGCTTCTTACGGAGCCACTCCTTAGTTGCCATGGCTGTGTGCTTCGTGTCGTTGTCATGCTGGAAGACCCAGCCACGACCCATCTTCAATGCTCTTACTGAGGGAAGGAGGTTGTTGGCCAAGATCTCGCGATACATGGCCCCATCCATCCTCCCCTCAATACGGTGCAGTCGTCCTGTCCCCTTTGCAGAAAAGCATCCCCAGAGAATGATGTTTCTACCTCCATGCTTCACGGTTGGGATGGTGTTCTTGGGGTTGTACTCATCCTTCTTCTTCCTCCAAACAGGGCGAGTGGAGTTTAGACCAAAAAGCTCTATTTTTGTCTCATCAGACCACATGATCTTCTCCCATTCCTCCTCTGGATCATCCAGATGGTCATTGGCAAACTTCAGACGGGCCTGGACATGCGCTGGCTTGAGCAGGGGGACCTTGCATGCGCTGCAGGATTTTAATCCATGACGGCGTAGTGTGTTACTAATGGTTTTCTTTGAGACTGTGGTCCCAGCTCTCTTCAGGTCATTGACCAGGTCCTGCCGTGTAGTTCTGGGCTGATCCCTCACCTTCCTCATGATCATTGATGCCCCACGAGGTGAGATCTTGCATGGAGCCCCAGACCGAGGGTGATTGACTGTCATCTTCAACTTCTTCCATTTTCTAATAATTGCGCCAACAGTTGTTGCCTTCTCACCAAGCTGCTTGCCTATTGTCCTGTAGCCCATCCCAGCCTTGTGCAGGTCTACAATTTTACCCCTGATGTCCTTACACAGCTCTCTGGTCTTGGCCATTGTGGAGAGGTTGGAGTCTGTTTGATTGAGTGTGTGGACAGGTGTCTTTTATACAGGTAACGAGTTCAAACAGGTGCAGTTAATACAGGTAATGAGTGGAGAACAGGAGGGCTTCTTAAAGAAAAACTAACAGGTCTGTGAGAGCCGGAATTCTTACTGGTTGGTAGGTGATCAAATACTTATGTCATGCAATAAAATGCAAATTAATTACTTAAAAATCATACAATGTGATTTTCTGGATTTTTGTTTTAGATTCCGTCTCTCACAGTTGAAGTGTACCTATGATAAAAATTACAGACCTCTACATGCTTTGTAAGTAGTAAAACCTGCAAAATCAGCAGTGTATCAAATACTTGTTCTCCCCACTGTATATACTGTACTCTATATCATCTACTGCATCTTGCCATCTTTATGTAATACATGTACCACTAGCCACTTTAAACTATGCCACTTTATGTTTACATACCCTACAGTACTCATCTCATATGTATATACCGTACTCTATACCATCTACTGCATCTTGCCATGCCGTTCTGTACCACCACTCATTCATATATCTTTATGTACATATTCTTCATCCCTTTACACTTGTGTGTGTGTATAAGGTAGTAGTTGTGGAATTGTTAGGTTAGATTACTTGTTGGTTATTACTGCATTGTCGGAACTAGAAGCACAAGCATTTCGCTACACTCGCATTAACATCTGCTAACCATGTGTATGTGACTAATAAAATTTGATTTGATTTGATTTGATTGATTTGATTTGACACACTGCTATGCTTTATCTTGGCCAGGTCGCAGTTGTAAATGAGAACTTGTTCTCAACTAGCCTACCTGGTTAAATAAAGGTGAAATAAAACATTTAATAAAAAATTGCCATATGTAGGAGAATAGAAGGACACAAGGCGAGACCCAAATGCAGACACAGGAAGCAGATGGATTAATAAATAGGAGCTCAACCAAGGGGTAGGCAAAAGGTAGGTCGAGAACAGGCGTGAGTTCATAAACCGGGACAGAGTCCAAAACAGTACCAGTCGAAGGGCAGTCTCGAGGTCAGGCCAGGCAGGGGTTTAGTAACCAGATCCGAGTTCAAACAGTGCAAGGGGATAGGCAGACTTGAAGACAGAACAGGTAGAGTGGTCAGGTAGGCGGGTTCGGAGTCAGAACAGGCAAGTGTCGAAACCAGGAGGACTACACACAAAAGAGACTGGGGGAAAAAATAGGAGCAAGGAAAACCACTGGTTTACTTAGCAAACAAGACAAACTGACACAGAGAGACAGGAAACACATGGACATATACATCGGGGATAATAAGCGATACATGGAGGGGGTGGAGACAATCACAAGGACAGGTGAAACAGATCAGGGTGTGACAGGTGAATATCAATTTGTTAATAGGTGAACGAAGGAGTTTGCTCCTCTCCTCGATAGCCTCTTCCGGCCGAGAATTCTTACGTATATCCTACCGGATTCCTACCAGGAAGAGTTTTGTAATCTGCCACACCCCCTTTGAATCAACAGTATTTTTCTCAGAGGAGAAAAGCATGTACACATTTTAAAACCCCCACTTTTAATCTATAAAATGTCTGGTACAGCTAGCAAAATGTGTTTGTACCATGTTATACATCGTTTGCCTAATGACGCACTTGTGGAGGAGAATCTCATTTCATTCAAGCGCATTTGTTTCCACGTTTCCACTCCTCAATTACATTGACATTTTTCAAAAGGAGGCAGAAGAGGGTGGAGGAGAAGATGCATCCTTGAACGATTCACAATTTCGTCAAAAATAAGTTGAAATTGAAAACATTGGTGTTCACATGTGTATTTGTTTGATTTACAACTGCACAGGACCACCTCAAAGTCCAAAAATGGCATGGATAAATTATAAAAAATTCAAACTAATTTGGTTGGAGGCAAGTGATTCTCAGCAAGTGTAAATTACCTCACCTGTGCCAACGGGGCAAAAATAGCCATTAAACCAGCCATTCATCCAGTTGAGTTGAGATCTGGTGACTGAGACAGCAATGGCATATGGTTTACATAATTTTTATGCTCATCAAACCTAAATTAACTCAGGATCCCCACCTGTGTGGAAGCTCATGCTTTCAATATACTTTGTATCCCTCATTTACTCAAGTGTTTCCATTATTTTGGCAGTTACATGTATGATGTGATTAGTTGGTACGTAAAATACCTATCCAGGCATAAGATCTGGCATGCGTCAGCCCACGCCTGGGCAGAGGAGCGTGCCCTTTACCTGCACCAACAGCTCTCCTTGGATGAGGAGGAGACGTTCGGCATCGGTAAAGGACCTGGCATAAACCATTCAAACCTCTAAACAGGTATTCTGTTCTCTATGAACATAGCCTTGGTTAGTGCAAACCTTTATACTGTATATACGGTCTATGTCTATGGCATAACCATTAGAGTTTCCAATACTAAGGCTAAACATTTCAAATGGAAATATATTATAAGAAGACATACTTGTCATTTCTTATTTTATATTACCCTACAAAGCATAAGGTTTTATCTTGAATTAGATATAGCTGGTATGTTTGTGGCAAACAATTTAGCAAACAATGAGTTCTGTGAGGAGAAATGAACAGATATGTCCGACGTCGTCACAACATTTTAAACTCTTACAGAGGATCCATCACATACTTTAATCACCCAAAAGTACTGTTAAATATCACCTGCACGCCAGGTATATCTAAATATTAATGATTTTAGCATGACAAGGGGCTTAGAACTCAAGATGGGTCAATAGATTCCCATAGAATGTTTCCCCACAACACATTGTCTTGCTCTATTCTTATCAGTCAAGGACAGTGGATTACAGCAGCGCTACAATCAGGACCATGGCCTCATATGGGACTCCAGAGGAGATAATTAAACAACTTCGGATAATTCCTAATTAAGTTTGTCACGCACTCTCTTTATTTTTTTCTTAAGGGAGGATGAGAAAAGTTCCTGCAAGCCATGTTTTTTCAATTAGTGCACAGTGATTTAATCAGTCTTAGGCCGTTCCTTGTGGTTTGTCTTTAATGGCACCCATCTAGAGAAGCACACAGGCAAACTATGACTTATACGTTACATGACCAAAAGTATGCTCGTCGAACATCTCATTCCAAAATCATGGGCATTAATATGGAGTTGGTCCCCACTTCGCTGCTATAATAGGCTCCACTCTTCTGGGAAGGCTTTCCACTAGATATTTGAACATTGCTGCGGGGACGTGCTTTCATTCAGCCACTAGAGCATTAGTGAGGTCAGGCACTGATGTTGGGAAATTAGGCCTGGCTTGCAGTTGGCATTCCAATTCATCCCAAAGGTGTTCGATGGGGTTGAGGTCAAGGCTCTGTGCAGGCCAGTCAAGTTCTTCCACACTGATCTCTACAAACCATTTTTGTATGGACCTCGCTTTGTGCACGACGGGGGCATTGTCATGCTGAAACAAGAAAGGGCCTTCCCCAAACTGTTAACACAAAGTTGGAAGCACAGAATCGTCTAGAATGTCATTATGTGCTGCAGCGTTAAGATTTCCCTTCGTTGGAACTAAGGGGCTCAGCCCGAAACATGAAAAACAGCGCCAAACCATTATTCCTCCTCCATCAAACTATGAATTGGGGCAGGTAGCGTTCTCCTGGCATCCGCCAAACCCAGATTTGTCCGTCGAACTGCCAGATGGTGAAGCGTGATTCATCACTCCAGAGAACGCATATCCAATGCTCCAGAGTCCAATGGCGGCGAGCTAGAAATGTTGTGAAATTATATATAAGGTTTTTATTTTTTTATTTCTCCTTTATTTAACCAGGTAGGCCAGTTGAGAAAAGTTCTAATTTACAACTGCAACCTGGCCAAGATAAAGCAAAGCAGTGCGACAAAAACAACAACACAGAGTTAAACATGGGATAAACAATAACACAATAGAAAAGTATACGTACAGTGTGTGAAAATGTAGTAAGATTAGGGAGGTAAGGCAATAAATAGGCCATAGAGGCAAAATAATTACAATTTAGCATTAACACTGGAGTGATAGATGTGCAGGTGATGATGTGCATGTAGAGATACTGTGGTGCCTAAGAGCAACCAAAAACAAAAAAACAATATGGAGATGAGGTAGTTGGGTGTGCTATTTACAGATGGGCTGTGTACTGGTACTCTCTGACAGCTGATGCTTAAAGTTAGAGAGGGAGATATAAGTCTCCAGCTTCGGTGATTTTTGGAATTCGTTCCAGTCATTGGCAGCAGAGAACTGGAAAGAAAGGCAGCCAAAGGAGTTGTTGGCTTGGGGATCACCAGTGAAATATGCGAATCAAATCAAATCAAATGTTATTTGTCACATACACATGGTTAGCAGATGTTAATGCGAGTGTAGCGAAATGATTGTGCTTCTGGTTCCAACCATGCAGTAATATCTAACAAGTAATCTAACCTAACAATTTCACAACAACTACCTTATACACACAAGTGTACAAGAATGAATAAGAATATGTACATAAAAATACATGAATGAGCAATGGCCGAACGGCATAGGCAAGATGCAGTAGATGGTATAGAGTACAGTATATACTTATGAGATGAGTAATGTAGGGTATGTAAACATTATATAAAGTGGCTAGTGATACATTTATTACATTAATTTTTTCATTATTAAAGTGGCTAGAGATGAGTCAGTCTGTTGGCAGCAGCCATTCAATGTTAGTGATGGCTGTTTAACAGTCTGATGGCCTTGAGATATAAGCTGTTTTTCAGTCTCTCGGTCCCCGCTTTGATGCACCTGTACTGACCTCGCCTTCTGGATGATAGCGGGGTGAACAGGCAGTGGCTCGGGTGGTTGTTGTCCTTGATGATCTTTTTGGCCTTCCTGTGACATCGGGTGGTGTAGGTGTCCTGTGAGGGCAGGTAGTTTGCCCCGGTGATGCGCCTTCTTCACCACGCTATCTGTGTGGGTGGACCATTTCAGTTTGTCCGTGATGTGTACGCCGAGGAACTAACTACTTAACTCCGCTACTGTCCTGTCGATGTGGATAGGGGGCTGCTCCCTCTCCTGTTTCCTGAAGTCCACGATCATCTCCTTTGTTTTGTTGACATTGAGTGTGAGGTTATTTTCGACACCACAATCCGAGGGCCCTCACCTCCTCCCTGTAGACTGTCTTGTCGTTGTTGGCAATCAAGCCTACCACTATAGTGTCGTCTGCAAACTTGATGATTGAGTTGGAGGCGTGCATGACCACGCAGTCATGGGTGAACAGGGAGTACAGGAGAGGGCTGAGAATGCACCCTTGTGGTGCCCCAGTGTTGAGGATCAGCGGGGTGGAGATGTTGTTACCTACCCTCACCACCTGGGGGCGGCCCGTCAGGAAGTCCAGGACCCAGTTTCACAGTGCGGGGTCGAGACCCAGGATCTCGAGCTTAATGACGAGTTTGGATGGTACTATGGTGTTAAATGCTGAGCTGTAGTCAATGAACAACATTCTTACATAGGTATTCCTCTTGTCCAGATGGGTTAGGGCAGTGTGCAGTGTGATTGCCATTGCATCGTCTGTGGACCTATTGGGGCGGTAAGCAAATTGGAGTGGGTCTAGGGTGTCAGGTAGGGTGGAGGTGAAATGGTCCTTGACTCTCTCTCAAAGCACTTCATGATGACGGAAGTGAGTGCTACAGGGCGATAGTCATTTAGCTCAGTTACCTTTGCTTTCTTGGGAACAAGAACAATGGTGGCCCTCTTGAAGCATGTGGGAACAGCAGACTGGGAAAAGGATTGATTGAATATGTCCGTAAACACACCAGCCAGCTGGTCTGCGCATGCTCTGAGGACGCGGCTGGGGATGCCGTCTGGGCCGGCAGCCTTGCGAGGGTTAACACGTTTAAATGTTTTACTCACATTGGCTGCAGTGAAGGAGAGCCCGCAGGTTTTGGTAGTGGGCCGTGTCAGTGGCACTGTATTGTCCTCAAAGCGAGCAAAGGAGTTGTTTAGCTTGTCTGGGAGCAAGACATCGTGGTCCGCGACGGGGCTGATTTTCCTTTTGTAGTCCGTGATTGACTGTAGATCCTGCCACATACCTCTCGTATCTGAGCCGTTGAATTGCGACTCTACTTTGTCTCTATACTGACGCTTAGCTTGTTTGAATGCCTTGCGTAGGGAATAGCTACACTGTTTGTATTCGGTCATGTTTCTGGTCACCTTGCCCTGATTAAAAGCAGTGGTTCGTGCTTTCAGTTTTGCGCGAATGCTGCCATCAATCCACGGTTTCTGGTTGGGGAAAGTTTTCATAGACGCTGTGGGTACACATCACCGATGCACTTGCTAATAAACTCACTCACCGAATCAGTGTATTCATCAATGTTATTGTCCGACGCTATGCGGAACATATCCCAGTCCACGTGATCGAAGCAATCTTGAAGCGTGGAATCCGATTGGTCGGACCAGCGTTGAACAGACCTGAGCATGGGCGCTTCCTGTTTTAGTTTCTGTCTATAGGCTGGGAGCAACAAAATGAAGTCGTGGTCAGATTTTCCGAAAGGATGATGGGGGAGGGCTTTATATGCGTCGTGGAAGTTAGAATAACAATGATCCAGCGTTTTGCCAGCCCGGGTCGTGCCTTCGATATGCGGATAAAATTTAGGGAGCCTTGTTTTCAGATTAGCCTTGTTAAAATCCCCAGCTACAATAAATGCAGCCTCGGGATATGTGGTTTCCAGTTTACACAGTTTACATAGAGTATACCTGCTGGAGCGCGTGATACAGGTGGGTGTTGCTATGGTAACCAGTGAGCTGAGAGAAAGCGGGGCTTTACCTAGCATAGGCTTATAAATGACCTGGAGCCAGTGGGTTTGGCGACGAAGCTTTCCAATCTTTGGGGATCTCAGACGATACGAAAGAGAGGTTGAACAAGCTAGTAATAGGGGTGGCCCTCTACTAACGGGATGAGGTCAATATCCTTCCAGGATACCCGGCTCAGGTCAAATAGAAAGACTTGCTCGCTTAAGTGTTTAAGGGAGCATTTGACAGTGATGAGGGGTGGTCAACGCTGGTCCGACCAATCGGATTCCACGCTTCAAGATTGCTTCGATCACGTGGACTGGGATATGTTCCGCATAGCGTCGGACAATAACATTGATGAATACACTGATTCGGTGAGTGAGTTTATTAGCAAGTGCATCGGTGATGTGTACCCACAGCGTCTATGAAAACTTTCCCCAACCAGAAACCGTGGATTGATGGCAGCATTCGCGCAAAACTGAAAGCACGAACCACTGCTTTTAATCAGGGCAACTCTGGTTGACCAGAAACATGACCGAATACAAACAGTGTAGCTATTCCCTACGCAAGGCATTCAAACAAGCTAAGCGTCAGTATAGAGACAAAGTAAGTAGAGTCGCAATTCAACGGCTCAGATACGAAGAGGTATGTGGCAGGATCTACAGTCAATCACGGACTACAAAAGGAAAATCAGCCCCGTCGCGGACCACGATGTCTTGCTCCCAGACAAGCTAAACAACTCCTTTGCTCGCTTTGAGGACAATACAGTGCCAGCTGACACGGCCCACTACCAAAACCTGCGGGCTCTCCTTCACTGCAGCCAATGTGAGTAAAACATTTAAACGTGTTAACCCTCGCAAGGCTGCCGAGCCCAGACGGCATCCCCAGCCGCGTCCTCAGAGCATGCGCAGACCAGCTGGCTGGTGTGTTTACGGACATATTCAATCAATCCTTTTCCCAGTCTGCTGTTCCCACATGCTTCAAGAGGGCCACCATTGTTCTTGTTCCCAAGAAAGCAAAGGTAACTGAGCTAAATGACTATCGCCCTGTAGCACTCACTTCCGTCATCATGAAGTGCTTTGAGAGAGAGTCAAGGACCATTTCACCTCCACCCTACCTGACACCCTAGACCCACTCCAATTTGCTTACCGCCCCAATAGGTCCACAGACGATGCAATGGCAATCACACTGCACACTGCCCTAACCCATCTGGACAAGAGGAATACCTATGTAAGAATGTTGTTCATTGACTACAGCTCAGCATTTAACACCATAGTACCATCCAAACTCGTCATTAAGCTCGAGATCCTGGGTCTCGACCCCGCACTGTGAAACTGGGTCCTGGACTTCCTGACGGGCCGCCCCCAGGTGGTGAGGGTAGGTAACAACATCTCCACCCCGCTGATCCTCAACACTGGGGGCACCACAAGGGTGCACTCCCTCAGCCCTCTCCTGTACTCCCTGTTCACCCATGACTGCGTGGTCATGCACGCCTCCAACTCAATCATCAAGTTTGCAGACGACACTATAGTGGTAGGCTTGATTGCCAACAACGACAAGACAGTCTACAGGGAGGAGGTGAGGGCCCTCGGATTGTGGTGTCGAAAATAACCTCACACTCAATGTCAACAAAACAAAGGAGATGATCGTGGACTTCAGGAAACAGGAGAGGGAGCAGCCCCCTATCCACATCGACAGGACAGTAGCGGAGTTAAGTAGTTAGTTCCTCGGCGTACACATCACGGACAAACTGAAATGGTCCACCCACACAGATAGCGTGGTGAAGAAGGCGCATCACCGGGGCAAACTTCCTGCCCTCCAGGACACCTACACCACCCGATGTCACAGGAAGGCCAAAAAGATCATCAAGGACAACAACCACCCGAGCCACTGCCTGTTCACCCCGGCTATCATCCAGAAGGCGAGGTCAGTACAGGTGCATCAAAGCGGGGACCGAGAGACTGAAAAACAGCTTATATCTCAAGGCCATCAGACTGTTAAACAGCCATCACTAACATTGAATGGCTGCTGCCAACAGACTGACTCATCTCTAGCCACTTTAATAATGAAAAAATTAATGTAATAAATGTATCACTAGCCACTTTATATAATGTTTACATACCCTACATTACTCATCTCATAAGTATATACTGTACTCTATACCATCTACTGCATCTTGCCTATGCCGTTCGGCCATTGCTCATTCATGTATTTTTATGTACATATTCTTATTCATTCTTGTACACTTGTGTGTATAAGGTAGTTGTTGTGAAATTGTTAGGTTAGATTACTTGTTAGATATTACTGCATGGTTGGAACCAGAAGCACAATCATTTCGCTACACTCGCATTAACATCTGCTAACCATGTGTATGTGACAAATAACATTTGATTTGATTTGATTCGCATATTTCACTGGTGATCCCCAAGCCAACAACTCCTTTGGCTGCCTTCTCTTTCCAGTTCTCTGCTGCCAATGACTGGAACGAATTCCAAAAATCACCGAAGCTGGAGACTTATATCTCCCTCTCTAACTTTAAGCATCAGCTGTCAGAGAGTACCAGTACACAGCCCATCTGTAAATAGCACACCCAACTACCTCATCTCCATATTGTTTTTTTGTTTTTGGTTGCTCTTAGGCACCACAGTATCTCTACATGCACATCATCACCTGCACATCTATCACTCCAGTGTTAATGCTAAATTGTAATTATTTTGCCTCTTATGGCCTATTTATTGCCTTACCTCCCTAATCTTACTACATTTTTCACACACTGTACGTATACTTTTCTATTGTGTTATTGTTTATCCCATGTTTAACTCTGTGTTGTTGTTTTTGTCGCACTGCTTTGCTTTATCTTGGCCAGGTTGCAGTTGTAAATTAGAACCTTTCTCAACTGGCCTACCTGGTTAAATAAAGGAGAAATAAAAAAATAAAAACCTTATATATAATTTCACAACATTTCTAGCTCGCCGCCATTGGACTCTGGAGCATTGGATATGCGTTCTCTGGAGTGATGAATCACGCTTCACCATCTGGCAGTTCGACGGACAAATCTGGGTTTGGCGGATGCCAGGAGAACGCTACCTGCCCCAATTCATAGTTTGATGGAGGAGGAATAATGGTTTGGCGCTGTTTTTCATGTTTCGGGCTGAGCCCCTTAGTTCCAACGAAGGGAAATCTTAACGCTGCAGCACATAATGACATTCTAGACGATTCTGTGCTTCCAACTTTGTGTTAACAGTTTGGGGAAGGCCCTTTCTTGTTTCAGCATGACAATGCCCCCGTCGTGCACAAAGCGAGGTCCATACAAAAATGGTTTGTAGAGATCAGTGTGGAAGAACTTGACTGGCCTGCACAGAGCCTTGACCTCAACCCCATCGAACACCTTTGGGATGAATTGGAATGCCAACTGCAAGCCAGGCCTAATTTCCCAACATCAGTGCCTGACCTCACTAATGCTCTAGTGGCTGAATGAAAGCACGTCCCCGCAGCAATGTTCAAATATCTAGTGGAAAGCCTTCCCAGAAGAGTGGAGCCTATTATAGCAGCGAAGTGGGGACCAACTCCATATTAATGCCCATGATTTTGGAATGAGATGTTCGACGAGCATACTTTTGGTCATGTAACGTATAAGTCATAGTTTGCCTGTGTGCTTCTCTAGATGGGTGCCATTAAAGACAAACCACAAGGAACGGCCTAAGACTGATTAAATCACTGTGCACTAATTGAAAAAACATGGCTTGCAGGAACTTTTCTCATCCTCCCTTAAGAAAAAAATAAAGAGAGTGCGTGACAAACTTAATTAGGAATTATCCGAAGTTGTTTAATTATCTCCTCTGGAGTCCCATATGAGGCCATGGTCCTGATTGTAGCGCTGCTGTAATCCACTGTCCTTGACTGATAAGAATAGAGCAAGACAATGTGTTGTGGGGAAACATTCTATGGGAATCTATTGACCCATCTTGAGTTCTAAGCCCCTTGTCATGCTAAAATCATTAATATTTAGATATACCTGGCGTGCAGGTGATATTTAACAGTACTTTTGGGTGATTAAAGTATGTGATGGATCCTCTGTAAGAGTTTAAAATGTTGTGACGACGTCGGACATATCTGTTCATTTCTCCTCACAGAACTCATTGTTTGCTAAATTGTTTGCCACAAACATACCAGCTATATCTAATTCAAGATAAAACCTTATGCTTTGTAGGGTAATATAAAATAAGAAATGACAAGTATGTCTTCTTATAATATATTTCCATTTGAAATGTTTAGGCTTAGTATTGGAAACTCTAATGTTTATGCCATAGACATAGACCGTATATACAGTATAAAGGTTTGCACTAACCAAGGCTATGTTCATAGAGAACAGAATACCTGTTTAGAGGTTTGAATGGTTTATGCCAGGTCCTTTACCGATGCCGAACGTCTCCTCCTCATCCAAGGAGAGCTGTTGGTGCAGGTAAAGGGCACGCTCCTCTGCCCAGGCGTGGGCTGACGCATGCCAGATCTTATGCCTGGATAGGTATTTTACGTACCAACTAATCACATCATACATGTAACTGCCAAAATAATGGAAACACTTGAGTAAATGAGGGATACAAAGTATATTGAAAGCATGAGCTTCCACACAGGTGGGGATCCTGAGTTAATTTAGGTTTGATGAGCATAAAAATTATGTAAACCATATGCCATTGCTGTCTCAGTCACCAGATCTCAACTCAACTGGATGAATGGCTGGTTTAATGGCTATTTTTGCCCCGTTGGCACAGGTGAGGTAATTTACACTTGCTGAGAATCACTTGCCTCCAACCAAATTAGTTTGAATTTTTTATAATTTATCCATGCCATTTTTGGACTTTGAGGTGGTCCTGTGCAGTTGTAAATCAAACAAATACACATGTGAACACCAATGTTTTCAATTTCAACTTATTTTTGACGAAATTGTGAATTAACGTCTCAGAGGATGCATTCTTCTCCTCCACCCTCTTCTGCCTCCTTTTGAAAAATGTCAATGTAATTGAGGAGTGGAAACGTGGAAACAAATGCGCTTGAATGAAATGAGATTCTCCTCCACAAGTGCGTCATTAGGCAAACGATGTATAACATGGTACAAACACATTTTGCTAGCTGTACCAGACATTTTATAGATTAAAAGTGGGGGTTTTAAAATGTGTACATGCTTTTCTCCTCTGAGAAAAATACTGTTGATTCAAAGGGGGTGTGGCAGATTACAAAACTCTTCCTGGTAGGAATCCGGTAGGATATACGTAAGAATTCTCGGCCGGAAGAGGCTATCGAGGAGAGGAGCAAACTCCTTCGTTCACCTATTAACAAATTGATATTCACCTGTCACACCCTGATCTGTTTCACCTGTCCTTGTGATTGTCTCCACCCCCTCCATGTATCGCTTATTATCCCCGATGTATATGTCCATGTGTTTCCTGTCTCTCTGTGTCAGTTTGTCTTGTTTGCTAAGTAAACCAGTGGTTTTCCTTGCTCCTATTTTTTCCCCCAGTCTCTTTTGTGTGTAGTCCTCCTGGTTTCGACACTTGCCTGTTTCTGACCCTCGAACCCGCCTACCTGACCACTCTACCTGTTCTGTCTTCAAGTCTGCCTATCCCCTTGCACTGTTTGAGACTCGGATCTGGTTACTAAACCCCTGCCTGGCCTGACCTCGAGACTGCCCTTCGACTGGTACTGTTTTGGACTCTGTCCCGGTTTATGAACTCACGCCTGTTCTCGACCTACCTTTTGCCTACCCCTTGGTTGAGCTCCTATTTATTAATCCATCTGCTTCCTGTGTCTGCATTTGGGTCTCGCCTTGTGTCCTTCTATTCTCCTACATATGGCAATTTTTTATTAAATGTTTTATTTCACCTTTATTTAACCAGGTAGGCTAGTTGAGAACAAGTTCTCATTTACAACTGCGACCTGGCCAAGATAAAGCATAGCAGTGTGTCAAATCAAATCAATCAAATCAAATCAAATCAAATTTTATTAGTCACATACACATGGTTAGCAGATGTTAATGCGAGTGTAGCGAAATGCTTGTGCTTCTAGTTCCGACAATGCAGTAATAACCAACAAGTAATCTAACCTAACAATTCCACAACTACTACCTTATACACACACACAAGTGTAAAGGGATGAAGAATATGTACATAAAGATATATGAATGAGTGGTGGTACAGAACGGCATGGCAAGATGCAGTAGATGGTATAGAGTACGGTATATACATATGAGATGAGTACTGTAGGGTATGTAAACATAAAGTGGCATAGTTTAAAGTGGCTAGTGGTACATGTATTACATAAAGATGGCAAGATGCAGTAGATGATATAGAGTACAGTATATACAGTGGGGAGAACAAGTATTTGATACACTGCTGATTTTGCAGGTTTTACTACTTACAAAGCATGTAGAGGTCTGTAATTTTTATCATAGGTACACTTCAACTGTGAGAGACGGAATCTAAAACAAAAATCCAGAAAATCACATTGTATGATTTTTAAGTAATTAATTTGCATTTTATTGCATGACATAAGTATTTGATCACCTACCAACCAGTAAGAATTCCGGCTCTCACAGACCTGTTAGTTTTTCTTTAAGAAGCCCTCCTGTTCTCCACTCATTACCTGTATTAACTGCACCTGTTTGAACTCGTTACCTGTATAAAAGACACCTGTCCACACACTCAATCAAACAGACTCCAACCTCTCCACAATGGCCAAGACCAGAGAGCTGTGTAAGGACATCAGGGGTAAAATTGTAGACCTGCACAAGGCTGGGATGGGCTACAGGACAATAGGCAAGCAGCTTGGTGAGAAGGCAACAACTGTTGGCGCAATTATTAGAAAATGGAAGAAGTTGAAGATGACAGTCAATCACCCTCGGTCTGGGGCTCCATGCAAGATCTCACCTCGTGGGGCATCAATGATCATGAGGAAGGTGAGGGATCAGCCCAGAACTACACGGCAGGACCTGGTCAATGACCTGAAGAGAGCTGGGACCACAGTCTCAAAGAAAACCATTAGTAACACACTACGCCGTCATGGATTAAAATCCTGCAGCGCATGCAAGGTCCCCCTGCTCAAGCCAGCGCATGTCCAGGCCCGTCTGAAGTTTGCCAATGACCATCTGGATGATCCAGAGGAGGAATGGGAGAAGATCATGTGGTCTGATGAGACAAAAATAGAGCTTTTTGGTCTAAACTCCACTCGCCCTGTTTGGAGGAAGAAGAAGGATGAGTACAACCCCAAGAACACCATCCCAACCGTGAAGCATGGAGGTAGAAACATCATTCTCTGGGGATGCTTTTCTGCAAAGGGGACAGGACGACTGCACCGTATTGAGGGGAGGATGGATGGGGCCATGTATCGCGAGATCTTGGCCAACAACCTCCTTCCCTCAGTAAGAGCATTGAAGATGGGTCGTGGCTGGGTCTTCCAGCATGACAACGACACGAAGCACACAGCCATGGCAACTAAGGAGTGGCTCCGTAAGAAGCATCTCAAGGTCCTGGAGTGGCCTAGCCAGTCTCCAGACCTGAACCCAATAGAAAATCTTTGGAGGGAGCTGAACGTCCGTATTGCCCAGCGACAGCCCCGAAACCTGAAGGATCTGGAGAAGATCTGTAGGGAGGAGTGGGCCAAAATCCCTGCTGCAGTGTGTGCAAACCTAGTCAAGAACTACAGGAAACGTATGATCTCTGTAATTGCAAACCAAGGTTTCTGTACCAAATATGAAGTTCTGCTTTTCTGATGTATCAAATACTTATGTCATGCAATAAAATGCAAATTAATTACTTAAAAATCATACAATGTGATTTTCTGGATTTTTGTTTTAGATTCCGTCTCTCACAGTTGAAGTGTACCTATGATAAAAATTACAGACCTCTACATGCTTTGTAAGTAGTAAAACCTGCAAAATCGGCAGTGTATCAAATACTTGTTCTCCCCACTGTACATATGAGATGGGTAGTGTAGGGTATGTAAACATTA
>NC_092118.1:21963633-22024045 GCF_045679555.1 Salvelinus alpinus
AGTGGGAAACAAAAACTTTACACCCTCTTTAACTTTGGACGTTTTTCCTTGAATATTGCACAAATCTGTTATAAATAAGATCACAACTTTACACTGCTATCCAAATGTGTCAGACTTTGAATACAATTAGGCCTTGGCAGTTTGAACTGACTCAAATCTATTTGTTTTTGCATATCTGGTTTAAATCTGTTACTTTTCCTGCAGTCTGAACAGTGGCATGCATGTATTCATAGATGCCAAGGGAAGCCAGGCTTTGCCCAAAAAATGACCAAGAAAAACCCCCCGTCTCTCTGTGTTCCATACTTTTCCTTCAATTCGCAAGAGGCTGACTGTATCTCACCTGAGAAAGCATCCGAGCGTGGGAAACAGCGCCCCTCTGTCTCTGTATGTGTAACCCATCTTTCTGATGCTGTCTGGTCAAAAAGAGTATGATATTGTTGCCGCCATAGCAGTGAATGCAAAGGAAGCCAGTTTGGAATAACTTCACATCAAGCCAAACATCATTTGACAGAAAAAAGTATTAATTGTTTCATCTTGCTGTGTTGTTGTCCTCTGGTGGCTAGCTAGTTAGCTAAAATTGGCCCTTTTGCTAAATTAGCGAAGGAATGAGATAGGGATTTGGACTTGTGGTTTTACTTCATTCTACGTACTGGATTTTGATCCAACCATAAATTCATATATTGTGCCTCTGGCCTGAGAGGTTGAAAGTTCAATATGCACACTGAACAAAAATATAAATGCAACATGCAACAATTTAAAAGATTTTACAGTTCATACGGAAAATGTAATTAATTAATTAGGCCCTAATCTATGGATTTCACATGACTGGGAGTACAGATATGCATCTGTTAGTCGCAGATACCTTAAAAAAAAGGTAGGGGCGTGGATCAGAAAACCAGTCAGTATCTGGTGTGACCACCATTTGGTCATGCAGCGCAACACATCTCCTTCGCTTAGAGTTGATCAGGTTGTTTGTTAATTGTGGCCTGTAGAATGTTGTCCCACTCCTCTTTGATGGCTGTGCAAAGTTGCTGGATATTGTCGGGAACTGGAACATGCTGTTGTACACGTTGATCCAGAGCATCCTAAACATGCTCAATGGGTGACATCTCTGGTGGGTATGCAGGCTATGGAAGAACAGGGACATTTTCAGCTTCCTGGAATTGTGTAGAGATCCTTGCGACATGCATTATCATGCTGAAACATGAAGTGATGGCAGGGATGAATGGCCTCAGGATCTCGTCACGGTATCTCTGTGCATTCAAATAGCCATTGATAAAATGCAATTGTGTTCGATGTCCGTAACTTATGCCTGCCCATACCATAACCCCACCTCCACCTTGGGGAACTCTGTTCACAATGTTGACATCAACAAACTGCTCGCCCACACAACGCCATCTGCCCGGTACAGTTGAAACCGAGATTAATCTGTGAAGAGCACACTTCTCCAGCGTGCCAGTGGCCATCGAAGGTGAGCATTTTCCCACTGAAGTCGGTTACGACTACGAACTGCAGTCAGGTCAAGACCCTGGCGAGGACGACGAGCACGCAGATGAGCTTCCCTGAGACGGTTTCTGACAGTTTGTGCAGAAATTCTTCGTTTGTGCAATCCCACGGCTGGTCTCAGACAATCCCACAGGTGAAGAAGCCAGATGTGGAGGTCCTGGGCCGGCGTGATTACACGTGTTCTGCGGTTATGTGGCTGATTGGACGTACTGCAAAATTCTCTAAAACAACATTATGGCTTATGGTAGAGAAATTAATATTTACAATTATCTGGAAACAGTTCTGGTGGACATTCCTGCAGTCAGCATGCCAATTACATGCTCCCTAAAAACTTGAGACACCTATGGCATTGTGTTGTGTGACAAAACTACACATTTTAGAGTGGCCTTTTATTGTCCCTAGCACAAGGTGCACCTGTGTAATGATCATGCTGTTTAATCAGATTATTGCTATGCCACACCTGTCAGGTGGATGGATAATCTTGGCTAAGGAGAAATGCTCACTAACAGGGATGTAAACACATTTGTGCACAAAATTTGAGAGAAATAAGCTTTTTGTGCGTATGAAAAATATCAGAGAACTTTCAGCTCATGAAACATGGGACCAACACTTTACATGTTGCGTTTAAATTTTTGTTCAGTGTAGCTAGATATAGTAGGTTAATGTTAACTAGCTGGCTAATCGTTGCCCATGAAAGGAAGTTAGGCTAGCAAGCCAGCATTTTAGCCAGGTAGCCTAGGACAACAAAAACTAAAAGCATGTAATGTATGACAGAGTCATAGACTATTTCGGCAACATGAAACAGAGGAAGATCACATTGGTATTTCTCTACAGGTAGGGTGAGTCAACATGATTGACAAACAGCCACATTATATTTAGCTTATGTTGATTGGACTAATTTGGTTTTAGAATCTTTTAGTTGTCACTGTATTAGACTAAGCATACTATAGGTGATTTCATGATATTGAAATGTTGAAGTTGAAATAGTGCTGGAATAGTGGAGGCAGCTCAAGTTTTCTTTGTGACTTGCAGTTACTCTCCAGTGTTCTAAATCAATAGTTGTTTAGTAGTCTGAAAATGTTGAAAACATTAACTGGATTGACAATGCTGACTTGTCTAGTTAAATAAAGGTTAAATAAAATAAATAAAAATAAAAGGCAATGTAACTGTTTGTTACATCCAATATGCTTTGTGGACTCTATCTGACAGTTGCTCTCCGGTTTTGTGATATAACAGAAGTGTGGTTGAATTTATTCTGCCAGTGGGTGCGTTCATAAATTCGCTCTGGCTATCTACTCCGATTTCAGAGCACTCTCTCTGAGTGTGCAAGAGCGCAGAATAACTGATGAATTTACCAACGCTCAACACCAGTTGAATATGGCCAGTGTCAGCAAACGTTGACAAAAAAGCGTAATTAAATTGTTGCCAGCAGCACAGTTGCAGTCATCAATGCTCTAGATAACATGAAAACAGCCTAACCAGAGGTGTACCAGAGGTGTACTCTCATTTGTGTCTGGAAGAAGCTAGCAAGCTAGCCAACATTACCCAGTTAGCTTGACTGCTATTGTGAAGTCAGAAAATGGTCTGAATTTAGGAAAGGACAATCTGTCAACACTCTGAATTTACGAACAGCTCACTCTGAGCGCACTTAATGTTTCGGGTGTAGGCCTATATATCATGGTGTCAAGGCATATGAACTAACAGGTTATAGAACAAACAACACAGTTATCACAACACATAGGTTGTAATATGGCTTCCCCAGTGAATTTACCCATGCACCGCTACTGAGTCTGAACTGCCAAAAAGCACATGGAATCAGATATCAAACCACATGAAGGTGGTTTGAAGTCAGATACAAATCTGTATGTATGTACCTTGTGTCTGAACGGTTAAATCTTATTGATTTTCCCTAACTGGTTTTTAGACTGTTATTTGGCATATCTGGTTGCTTGATAGCTGCTTTGTAGACTGTTTACCAAGAACATGTGGTAGCTAACTAGCTTGTTAATTGTTGACAAACAAATTAGTGAATGTGCTAGAAAGCTAAACGGCTAGCTAGCTAGTTGACTACGGTGGCCAAAAATTGCTTGTTTTGAATGTTGGATCATCTTATCCTTTGAGGCTTTAAAAGTGTTCTTACACTGTGATTTTGACCATTCAAAGCAACTGGGAAATGTACATGGCATGCATTAATGTCACCTTAGCTTGCTACATAACTTCTGAGTGATAGGATGAAGAGCACCACCACCAATCAGCCTACACCACTGCCAGTGCGCACACCAATCGTTACTATGATAACTAGCTTGGCCACGTTGTCAGGATCTGTGTTTATTGCACTATGACCCAATACTATATCACATGTGATTGAATATTAGCAACTGTTGGCCTGGGTGCCTGTGTGTGTGCTGGAAGTAACATTTTGCCCCAGATAGTGTGCTGAGAAGCTGTGGTTAACCTTGAGCGGGAACAGTATGCTTTCTATGCAGGTGCAAATAGCTCAACAATGTTATAGAACTGTCTGACCTCAGTCTCTAGGGTGTGGGAGCGTAATCCAATCCATCTGGGGACCAGCCTGGGCGCCAACGCCAATGATAGGCCAGTAAGTCTAAACCACACGGAGTCTCTACTGACAGGCCGGCTCGGAAGCAGGAACTACTACTGTCAGAGTATTAAAGAAGATACCGTTAAGGTGTTGGCCAGTTCTCTGTTCTACCCTGCGAGGTGTTACAGTGAACCCGTATATACGAAAATTGCATTTACCATTTATCGCTTGTGTCAAATAAAAATACTTAAAGTATATTCGGTGACTCTGAATCACATTTTATCCTGATACCAGATTTGATTGACGCAACCCTTTACAACGTCAACTAATGACTGCTGTCTGAAATCCGATTTGGTCACTTGTAACTTGCTGTTTGGACAGTCAGTATTCCTAAATGGATTTGAAAATCTAAACTGATTGGAGCATTAAGCCCTGTAGTGTGAACACGAGTTTATAGTCATAACTCGCTTCAATCTAATTGGAGGAACATAATGGCTTTGATGGATGAACTCGGGACCATGAGTGCATTGCCTATGCCTTCCTGTCCTCATCTGCTTTTCCTCTATGCACATGTTGGTAAAGAAATAAGACAGGTTAAAGCAAATTCTGGCTGTCCTGTTTTTTGTGAAAATTAAGGAGAAAAGCTATTGACTATTATGGACGATTGAGAGGCACTATGTTTCTCTCGCCCAAATCAGACTGAAATTGCGACTTCACGCTTACCGATGTCCTGCAACGCACCCATCAGAAGCGGAACGAAGTCAAGTCAGCTGATTATCAAACCTGCCCGGATAGGATTCTTGGCGTGACACGATTGGATAACTGGCGAGATTGAGTTGTTTACTTTTTTGCGAGTAATATTTCCCCTCTTCTTTCTAACTGTATACGGTTGCAGAAGGCTTTCGTTATTTGTGAAACTGACACACTTCAAAACGGAATGAGTACTGCCATTAGCACCCAACGAGGACAGGTAAATATAACGACTAACGTTAGATAACAAGCTATAGTAGCTAGCTAATGTTAAATTAGCTAACGACACGGATAAACACCATTTTAGCTAACGTTAGCTTCAATAATCACTCGTTTTCATTTTAACCCAACTTGGCCAGATTAGCTGTAGCTAGCTGCAACGTTTTAATGTAAACAACACCGTAACGTTAGTTAATTTAACAAACGTTAGTTAATTTAACAAACGTTAGCTAGCTACAGTAGTTTACTAACTTCTGGCTAGCTTGCTGGGTCGTTTTTACGACAGCCAACTAATTTAGAAGGCTAAAGTTTGGCAAGTCTCTCTGGATATAGCCATATAGCTAGCTTGCGCTCCTTAGCTAGAGCTTGCCAGGAGCAATAACCACAAAGGCGTAGTTTGCATTCGGCTAACTAGCTATGAAAATGAGCTACTTACTGGTTAAATCTAAAGTCAACTAGCCAGTTATCTAGCTAACTACTTCTTCGATGGGGTTTAACGGCGATTGGTATCCAATGTTAATGGTCCATTACCGCCTCCAGCTGGGCGGGGTATTGAATAAGAAACTAACAAGAAAACATTCCTGGAAAGGGCGAAAACAACATACAAAATAAAACACGTAAACTAAAAAAAAAACATCATATTTCTCCAATCACAGTCCACTCAAAAATACATCCCTGTGATGGGGCTACATTCACTGACATGATTTTTTGCACGGCTGTGAAATCATGAAGACACAAACGTTCAGCAGCATTCACAATGATTACAATTTTCTTAGACATCTTCTCCGCTTGTGCAGTTTATGACCATTGCAATAAATAATACAAAGTCCACCTTTTTAACATGTAGCATTTCACTATCCCTCGGTTGATGAGAAACCTTCACTGGTCGTGGTGGCTCTACCATTGCTTCTTCCCCGCCACTTGTTCCTTCCAATTTTCTCACCACCTCCAGATAGGAGACACGCTGGACACTCTTTACTCTTTCCACCTCATTCTCCTTCACCCTAACAGGGCACTCCAAGAATTCAGGCGCGTGTTCACCTCCACAGTTGCAGCATTTCCCTTCATCTGGCATACGATATTCTTCCCTTCTGCACACATTAACACAAGACCAAATCTTTTACATTTATGACACTGAAGGGGCTTGTGCACAAAAGCTCTTACAGGGTATCTAGGGAAAGACTCTTTATCAAAGAAGAGTAGCATTGATGAAGTGAACTTCTTTTCTCCGTCCACCATACAGGTCAATCGATGTGCACCAACCACTCCATCAAAGTCTTCAGTTATATCCTCTGCTCTTATTTCTTGCGCCACCCCAGAAATAACCCCCTTGATAGGCGTCCTGCTATGGAAATCCATGCAGGAAACATTCCACTTCGATATCTTTTTGACTCTTAACACACGCTTCTAACACACGCTTCTTCTGCTCCGCAGACACAAACAAATCTAAATAAGACCACTTCTTGTGACTCACCGACTCCATACTTTCTTCCAACACATTCCAGATTTTCCTGGAGATGTTAAATGGATTTCCCAAGGAGCAATGATCCAAAACCCTGATTCAGACCAAAAATGAGTCTAGTGGTTTCCTATTTTCCAACATAGCTTTACTTGTCTTGTTTCCCTTTTTCTTCGCCACTGTAACCCACTCATTCTCACTTTCTGTACTATTAGCTAAACTTGACTCACTAACAGTTTCAAACAAAACCTTTAGGTTCTGCCATCTTCCGTCTAGCTAACTACTGTATTCACAGGAGTTGATTTTGTCCCCCCTCCCCAGACACGATCAGGACACGCAGATTGAAATATCAAAACAAACTCTGAACCAACTATATTAATTTGGGGACAGGTCGAAAAGCATTAAACATTTATGGCAATTTAGCTAGCTAACTTGCTGTTGCTAGCTATTTTGACCTGGGATATAAACATTGGGTTGTTATTTTACCTGAAATGCACAAGGTCCTCTAATCCACAGATAAAAGGGTACAAGTTTTTCTAGTAATCTCTGCGTCTTCTTCTGACTTCATATGGCGGTTGGCAACCAACTTTAAGGTGCATTGCCACTACCAACTTAAGTGTGGACCTCAGTTCATCTTTCAATCACCCATGTGGGTATATGCTCCTAAAATCCAATGAGGAGATGGGAGAGCCGGGACTTGCAGCACGTTATACGTCACAAATAGAACCAAGTTCTATTTTGCGTCTGGCTACGCAGACGCTCGCGAGCAGTGTGTGTGCAATGATTGAATACCATGTATTTGGACATTTTATTTTGCAAAGCACGCGACGCGAGTGGAGTGGTCAGCATGTGAGGCAAATGGCTGTAGCTAGCGTCTATATGGCCAGATTTAAACTTGCTTGAGTTTCAGGACACAGCTAAACCAGTGTCGTCTGTTAGCCATTTGAGCTGAAGCCTAGGCAGGAGGTATTAAGCAACATTTTACTGAACCACCTCTATAGGGCAGTGGTTGAGAGGCAGAGACAAGCAAGACCTGATGATGTTGGATTGGTTTCCCAGACTGATTAAACCCTGACCAAATCACCTGACACTTTTTGTCCAATAACTAAAAATAGGGTGGTCATATTGTTATGACATTTTCAAATAAAATGTAATGTTATGTAACCGTTGCCGCCTGCTATAGACCACCCTCTGCCCCCAGCTGTGCTCTGGACACCATATGTGAACTGATTGCCCCCCCATCTATCAGAGCTCGTGCTGCTAGGCGACCTAAATTTGAACATGCTTAACACCCCAGCCATCCTACAATCTAAGCTTCCACCCTCTGCCCCCAGCTGTGCTCTGGACACCATATGTGAACTGATTGCCCCCCATCTATCAGAGCTCGTGCTGCTAGGCGACCTAAATTTGAACATGCTTAACACCCCAGCCATCCTACAATCTAAGCTTGATGCCCTCAATCTCACACAAATTATCAATGAACCTACCAGGTACCACCCCAATTCCGTAAACACGGGTACCCTCATAGATATCATCCTAACCAACTTGCCCTCCAAATACACCTCTGCTGTTTTCAACCAAGATCTCAGCGATCACTGCCTCATTGCCTGCATCCGTAATGGGTCAGCGGTCAAACGACCTCCACTCATCACTGTCAAACGCTCCCTGAAACACTTCAGCGAGCAGGCCTTTCTAATCAACCTGGCCGAGGTATCCTGGAAGGATATTGATCTCATCCCGTAAGTAGAGGATGCCTGGATATTTTTTTTAAATGCCTTCCTCACCATCTTGAATAAGCATGCCCCATTCAAGAAATTTAGAACCAGGAACAGATATAGCCCTTGGTTCTCTCCTGACCTGACTGCCCTTAACCAACAGAAAAACATCCTATGGCGTTCTGCATTAGCATCGAACAGCCCCCGTGATATGCAACTTCTCAGGGAAGCTAGAAACCAATATACACAGGCAGTTAGAAAAGCCAAGGCTAGCTTTTCAAGCTTCCTGCAACACAAATTCAAAAAAGTTCTGGGACACTGTAAAGTCCATGGAGAATAAGAACACCTCCCAGCTTCCAACTGCACTCAAGATAGGAAACACTGTCACCACCGACAAATCCACTATAATTGAGAATTTCAATAAGCATTTTTCTACGGCTGGCCATGCTTTCCACCTGGCTACCCCTACCCCGGTCAACAGCACTGCCCTCCCCTCTGCTACTCGCCCAAGCCTTCCCCATTTCTCTTTCTCCCAAATATAGTCAGCTGATGTTCTGAAAGAGCTGCAAAATCTGGACCCTTACAAATCAGCCAGGCTAGATAATCTGGACCCTTTCTTTCTAAAACTATCTGCTGAAATTGTTGCCACCCCTATTACTAGCCTTTTCAACCTCTCTTTCGTGTCGTCTGAGATTCCCAAAGATTGGAAAGCAGCTGCGGTTATCCCCCTCTTCAAAGGGGGGGACACTCTTGACCCTAACAGCTACAGACCTATATCTATCCTACCCTGCCTTTCTAAGGTCTTCGAAAGCCAAGTCAACAAACAGATTACCGACCATTTGGAATCCCACCATACCTTCTCCGCTATGCAATCTGGTTTCAGAGCTGGTCATGGGTGCACCTCAGCCACGCTCAAGGTCATAAACGATATCCTAACCGCCATCGATAAGAAACAATACTGTGCAGCCGTATTCATTGACCTGGCCAAGGCTTTTGACTCTTGTCAATCACCACATCCTCATCGGCAGACTCGACAGCCTTGGTTTCTCTAATGATTGCCTCGCCTGGTTCACCAACTACTTCTCTGATCGAGTTCAGTGTGTCAAATCGGAGGGTCTGTTGTCCGGGCCTCTGGCAGTCTCTATGGGGGTGCCACAGGGTTAAATTCTTGGACCGACTCTCTTCTCTGTATACATCAATGATGTCGCTCTTGCTGCTGGTGATTCTCTGATCCACCTCTACGCAGAAGACACTATTCTGTATACGTCTGGCCCTTCTTTTGACACTGTTAACAACCCTCCAGGCGAGCTTCAATGCCATACAACTCTCCTTCCGTGGCCTCCAATTGCTCTTAAATACAAGTAAAACTAAATGCATGCTCTTCAACCGATCGCTGCCTGCACCTGCCCGCCTGTCCAACATCACTACTCTGGACGGCTCTGACTTAGAATATGTGGACAACTACAAATACCTAGGTGTCTGGTTAGACTGTAAACTCTCCTTCCAGACTCACATCAAACAATCTCCAATCCAAAGTTAAATCTAGAATTGGCTTCCTATTCCGCAACAAAGCATCCTTCACTCATGCTGCCAAACATACCCTTGTAAAACTGACCATCCTACCAATCCTCGACTTCGGTGATGTCATTTACAAAATAGCCTCCAAAACCCTACTCAATAAATTGGATGCAGTCTATCACAGTGCCATCTGTTTTGTCACCAAAGCCCCATATACTACCCACCACTGCGACCTGTACACTCTCGTTGGCTGGCCCTCGCTTCATACTCGTCGCCAAACCCACTGGCTCCAGGTCATCTACAAGACCCTGCTAGGTAAAGTCCCCCCTTATCTCAGCTCGCTGGTCACCATAGCAGCACCTACCTGTAGCACGCGCTCCAGCAGGTATATCTCTCTGGTCACCCCCAAAACCAATTCTTCCTTTGGCCGCCTCTCCTTCCAGTTCTCTGCTGCCAATGACTGGAACGAACTACAAAAATCTCTGAAACTGGAAACACTTATCTCCCTCACTAGCTTTAAGCACCAGCTGTCAGAGCAGCTCATAGATTACTGCACCTGTACATAGCCCATCTATAATTTAGCCCAAACAACTACCTCTTTACCTACTGTATTTATTTTGCTCCTTTGCACCCCATTATTTCTATCTCTACTTTACACTTTCTTCCACTGCAAACCAACCATTCCAGTGTTTGTTTTTTTTTTTTTTTTACTTGCTATATTGTATTTACTTCGCCACCATGGCCTTTTTATATTTTTATTTATTTATATATATATTTTGTTTGCCTTCACCTCCCTTATCTCACCTCACTTGCTCACATTGTATATAGACTTATTTTTCACTGTATTATTGACTGTATGTTTGTTTTACTCCATGTGTAACTATGTGTTGTTGTATGTGTCGAACTGCTTTGCTTTATCTTGGCCAGGTCGCAATTGTAAATGAGAACGTGTTCTCAATTTGCCTACCTGGTTAAATAAAGGTGAAATAAAATGAATAAATAAATGTTTGAAATTAAAACGCCATATTATGCAAATGTGGCACTTAATACGCAAATGAGTCAGTAGGAAAACACAATTACAGTAAATCCCAATTTAATGTAGGGATTGTCATATTAACAAATCTTAATGTTTCATTCAAAACATAGTTTGTAACAATTTATGAAATTAGAACAACTTTTTGTACGATTTATAAAAATGTGATACTTAATATGCTAATTGACTGTAAACATAAAATACAACAAGTTAAGACCATTCATTTAAACTAAGATGGTCATTGTTAACATATATTGATGTTTTATGCAGAACTGTGAGTTTACACTGAGGAGTAATACCCTGACTACACCGCTCGTGTCGCGTGCGTTGCAAAATAAATGTAGAAATACATATTATTCAATTATTGCACCCACACTGCTCGCGTGCGTCAACGAGCGTCTGCGTTGCCAAGGGCTAAAATAGAAGTTCTTTGTATTTGTGACGCAGATCGCGCTGCAGGTCGGTGGCGGTAACACACCTAATTTATGAAAGTTGCCAATCGCAATATAAAGTTCAGGGGGAAAAAAAGGCCCGGAAGGAGGAGAGATGACTAGAAACGATTCAGTTGACCGTTTTATGTGTGGATTAATTGTCGGAGTAGAGGACCTTGTGCATTTCAGGTAAAATAACAACTCAATGTTTATATCCCAGGACAAATTAGCTAGCAACAGCAAGCTAGCTAAATGGGACAAATTAGCTAGCAAGTGCTAGCTATATTGCCATAAATGTTTAATGCTTTTTGACCTGTCCTCAAATTAATGTAATTGGTTCAGAGTTTGTTTAGATATTTTAACCTGCGTGTCGTGATCACGTTTGCTGTGGGGGGACAAAATAAATGTATGATTATGCACGATGGCGCAGCTGGTTTGGGTTCCGTGTAAGGTGGAGCCCATGCGTGTGTACACACACACACACCAGGGGTGTCGAGTACATATAATTGGAATTAATTACATAATCATGAACAAAAAGCAGGCTTACTATTTAGTATTTACAAATTAGCAACTGTTAGGCGGTTTATATCACTGTTATGTTGGATTTAGTTGTCCAACTGAAGAGGCCTAGAGTGCCAAATATTAGGCCCAACCCTGTGCCACCTGCATACACACTGCATATCCCACACACACAGCATCCCCACACACTCAAACAGCACCCCCACCAACACACACATTTCTCAGAATCCTCACACAGCACCCACCAACACATACACACCACATCACACATAGCCTAACACAGACACACACTTCTCACTAAGTCTGAACTGTTACACAGAAGTCTACTAGTCTAAAAACATAGCTTACTTCTAAGGTAGGCCTACGCCTGAGTTGGGTTACATTGTAATGTTATTTTTTTGTTTTGATAAGTTTCTCTGGTGAAGGGAGGATAAACTGCACCATTTCCAACAAATAATTAGCCTAGACTCAGAAGACAGTGAGCTGCCTGCTAGCCAGCTGCACAGAAAGATAGATGGGACACATTTTCAATTCACTTAGCTATGTTGTTATCGATTGTAGGCCTGTCGCCACTGAATTCTTGTAGTTTTTCTTGAAAGAATAAAACCATTAATCACGAAAATCGCTAGTAGCATAATGCTGCACAGCGCTGCCTCTCGCCACAGTTGCCTCAGGGAACAGTGTCAAGGACTCCCATACATCTAGCAAGCTAGCACTCATCATGGAAATGGGGGTGGGGGAACAAGAATTTGGAGTGTAAAGGGTTGCGTCAATTCAAATCTGGTATTGTTGATAAAACATGTTTACTGGAGAACTGAGACGAAGTAGAGACTCTGGACAGGGTGGATGAGGTTTAATTAAATGCAATTTATTCAGAGGTAAAGATATCTGAAATAGCGTGCACGGACCCTTTTCATCAAGCTCAAATGGAACTATCCGAAAGAAGCCCAGATAACAGAGTGCATATACATTTTATACAGTACAGAAAGTAGGTTGAGTCTGGAAGTTCTGGTCCTCTGGTTGGTTCTGATGAGTTGGGCGAGGTCTCCTTCAGGCCAGTATCACTGTCCCATTGGCTCTGAGTAGAGTTCTTTGTCTTCAGAAATGTTCAGCTAAAACAGGAGATTAGGTGTGTGCGTAGATGTTCCTATTTTGACATTTCTGTGTGTCTCTGTAAAATGTTCAGACTGAAGAGGAGTTTTTGTGTGTGCGTAGATGTTCCTGTCTTATCTGTGTTTATGAAAGGTTTACGTCAGCCCTCTGTCCTTGGGTATGTGTGTGTCTCAGTTTCTCGTGATATGCAGTACCCGGCACCACTTTTCTTATCAGTCTTTATGAAAAAGGCCTGTGTCAGCCATCTGTCTCTGGGTGTGTGTGGGTTTCCGTATCTGCTATGAGTTTGTGAGTAACCCTGTTTGGAAAGAGTTTAGTTATAACAATGTATTAGCAAATATGCTTGTGTTATAATAAATGATATTTATTACAGTATCAGGATAAAATGTAATTCAGAGTCACCGAATATACTTTAAGTATTTTTATTAAACTCAAGCGATAAATGGTAAATGCAATTTTCGTATATACGTGTTCACTGTATCACCACTCAGGGTAAAGCAGAGAACTGACTCGAAATGATACAATCAACCTTTGTTATACTGTGACAGTGATAGTTCCAACTCGTCCGTTGGCCTATCACAGTAGAGGCTTAGCGTGGTTTTGACTCACTAGCCTGTCGGTGGCGCTCCAGATGTCCGGCGCTGTTGCTGTGTAGATTACGCTCCCACACCCTAGAGACTGAGGTCAGACAGTTCTGTAACACTGTTGAGCTATTTGCACCTGCATAGAAAGCATACTGTTCTCGCTCAAGGTTAACCACAGCTTCTCAGCACACTATCTGGGGCAAAATGTTACTTCCAGCACACACATGCACAAAGCAGATACAGCATACAATATTCAATCACAAATGATGTGGTGGCGGGCTATAGTGCATAAAACGCATATCCTCACAGGAGCAATCCCTGACAACCCATACATTAAATTGTAGCTACGATACAATGTTGACAATTTAGTGACTTTGTCGCTATATTTAGCAAGTTTTCAGACCCATCCAGTGACTTATTGGTAAAATGTTCTAGCGACAAATTCAGCTACTTTTCAGGCTGCCTTTTGGAGAGTTTTGACACTGGTTTTTTTTAACCTTTTATCTAGGCAAGTCAGTTAAGAACAAATTGTTATTTTCAATGACGGCCTAGGAACAGTGGGTTAACTCCCTTGTTCAGGGGCAGAACGATAGATTTTTACCTTGTCAGCTAGAGGATTCGATTTCGGTTGCAAATCCAACACTAACCACTATGCTACCTGCCGCCCGGGTTTCTATAGTTTTGATAGTATTTAGCGACTTTTCCCAATCAATTCTGCCGAAAACAAGAGTGGGAGAAGCTGTCTGCAACAGAAGTCACATCAGAGGCACAAGGGGAGGGGGTTTGCACCGGGAGAGGGGGCGAAAATGCTTCGTCAGGGACCGCAGCTGTGCCGCAAGGCAAAACGACAACTAGCGACAAATCAAGGAGCCGATAGTTGGTCTCACTGAAATAATTGGCAACACTGGCTATGACGCTCTACTTTGTAACCTGTTATGTTTTTTTCGTGTATCTGAGGAAAACATGTAATGATAGACCCGAAAGAATATAGTTTTACCTGTAATGAAACAGCAGGGAGCAGGTCTCGAACCCTCGACCTTCTAGCCCAAGTTCCGGCGCCCTATCGACTGCCGCGTGCTCGTGCGGCAGAGTCAATTTCCGCGCTTATAAACCCAGGGTCGTTACATACCTTATATTTCAGTCCAAAGATGTCCAATACTCATGAAAAACCCTCAGGACTTTCCAATACTTCTTAGCAATACAATGTCACACCGATCTTACTCTGGTAGGTTGAGGAATACTTACGCCAAGAGCAAATATGAACACGCTGATTTTGCGGGTTTCACAAAAAGGTCTGTCCCACAGAATTCTTAGCATGGCACATGCTTTAAATTTGGGCTCATGTCGCGTAAATATCATAACATACAGTATTGGGATTTTTAGACATTGTTAACAACTGCCACATTAATGTTTTCAAATGATTAATGTATTTTGACAACCACATTATTGACATTTAGTGAAAGTAGATTTGTTTACTCCTGTTGTGGAATTCTCACATAGCGTCCATTGTTTGCCTCGTCACTTAACACCCTATCAATGGTGTGTCCGTGAAATCGCTGCATATTGTGACCCTTTCCTTCCTCTAGTGTGGTTTACCTGTCCTCGCTCTCTCAATTCCTCCGCTCGTTTTATCTTTTTAGGTATACGTTGGGGAGTTGCCTCAAGACTTCCTGCGTATTACTCCCACCCAGCAGCAACAACAAGTTCAGTTGGATGCCCAAGCAGCGCAGCAGTTGCAGTATGGGGGATCCCTGGGCACTATAGGACGGCTTAGCATCACTGTAGTGCAGGTAAGATGTTTTTAACTGTGCATCTGCTTGGTCTTTCCCTAGAGTCAAGACTTATTGTGGAACACAAGGTTATTAACCTTTCATGAGCCTCTACCCCGGGTCCGGGATCACCCCCCACCCCCCCACACACTGATTAGCATAGCTAGCATAGCTTCACAAGTAGATAGTAGCATCTAAATATCATTAAATCACAAGTCCAAGACACCAGATGAAAGATACAGATCTTGTGAATAAAGCCACCATTTCAGATTTTTTAAATGTTTTACAGGGAAGACAAAATATGTAAATCTATTAGCTAAACACGTTAGCAAAATACACAATTTCTTTGTCCACCATTTTTTCTCTCCACCAGTAGCTATCACCAATTCGGCTAAACTAAGATATTGATAGCCAATAACCAATAAAAAACCTGATCAGATGACAGTCTGATAACATATTTATGGTATAGGATAGGTTTTGTTAGAAAAAAGTGCATATTTCAGGTAGAAATCACAGTTTACAATTGCACCGACCATCACAACACGACTAGAATTACTATAGAGAGCAACGTGTATGACCAATTTACTCTTAATAAAACATTTCATAAGAATAGACAAAGCATAGCAATGGAAAGACCCAGATCTTGTGATTCCAGACAATATTTCAGATTTTCTAAGCGTTTTACAGCGAAAACACAATAAATCGATAAGTTAGCATACCACATGTGAAAACGTTACCAGAGCATCGATTCAAGCCAAAGAGAGCTATAATGTAATCATCGCCAAAATATATTAATTTTTTCACTAACCTTCTCAGAATTCTTCCGATGACACTCCTGTAACATCATTTTACAACATACATATACAGTTTGTTCGAAAATGTGCATATTTAGCCATACAAAACCGTGGTTACACAATGAAAATACTAGGAAATCAAGCCTCAAAATGTCGGACGTCATCTTTCAGAGTGATCTAGTTTAATCGAAAGCTAATCATATACTTGACTAAAAAATACAGGGTTGACAGGAATCGAAAGACAAATTAGTTCTTAATGCAATCGCTGATTTACATTTCTAAAATTATCCTTACTTTCTTATACAGCGTTCGCCAAGAGAAGCTATAACAAACAAAATGGCGGATTATGCGTTTAAAATATTTCGACAGAACAACGATTTATCATATTAAATATTTCTTACTATGTGGTGATTTTCCATCAGATTCTTGGGCAATGTATCCTTTCTTGGGTCTAATCTTCTTTTGGTCGATAGATGTTCTCTGTCCTTCGAAATGTCCACTAACATCGACCGAGACCCCGAAACGTGACCAAAGCTTCAAAGTGCACGACAAAGAAATTCCTCAAAATCGCACTAAACGGATATAAATTGCTATAAAACGGTTCAAATTAACTACATTATGATGTTTTTAACAACTATAACGACTAAAAACATGACCGGAGAAATATCACTGTCTAAACAACCATTTGGAAAGAGGCAAGTCCGATGTTCATCTTGCGTAAAACGCGCGAAGGGAAAAGACTGTACTTCCACGTCTTCTTGTTTTATAGTGGCTCTGATTGTGCAATCGACTCCATTCAAAGCGTGATGACGTACTGACACCCAGAGGAAGACGTAGGCAGTGTCGGTTTCTCTATAGCATCTACTGGCACCTTAAAACCGACCCCAGATCAGGGGTAAAAATTTCTGAAATCTGACTCCCTGTCAGGAAAAGTGCTGTAGAAGTAGTTCTGTACCACTCAGAGACAGAATTCCAACGGCTATAGAAACTAGAAAGTGTTTTCTATCCAATAATAACAATAATATGCATATTGTACGATCAAGAATTGAGCACGAGGCAGTTTAATTTGGAGACCAAAAAATGCTAATGCGGAACAGCACCCCCTATAGTTGCAAGAAGTTAATGCAGTGGGAATGTTTTCCTGTGAATCACTGTTATGTCCCTCTTCTCTCCAGGCCAAGCTAGCTAAAAACTATGGTATGACACGCATGGACCCTTACTGTAGGGTCCGACTAGGGTATGCTGTTTATGAAACACCCACAGCCCATAATGGTGCCAAGAATCCACGCTGGAACAAAGTTATCCAGTGCACTGTCCCACCTGGAGTAGACTCCTTCTACCTGGAGATCTTTGATGAGGTGAGAAAGAAGGAAATAGGGGGGGCGGTGGTTGAGGAAGATCGTAACTTATTGGCTCGACAACTAGGCCAGTCTGGAGTTATTGATAGCAATCTACTTTGAGTGTTTCTTCTTGATGATCATCCTTGATTTTAGGGACAAGTTATTGATTTTAGGTGTTTGTGCTGGTCACCTTTCCAGAGGGCATTCTCCATGGATGACAGAATTGCATGGACACACGTCACCATCCCGGAAGGCCTGAGAGAGGGCAGTGTGGTTGATGAGTGGTACAGCCTCAGTGGCAGACAAGGCGACGACAAGGAGGGCATGATCAACCTGGTCATGTCTTATGCTGTGAGTGCATAAAACATACATGCTCACATTGTCATTGTAGGACAGTTTGAAAGTGATTGATTGATATTCCTCTTGGCTCTCATGCTTTCAGAACATGCCAGCAGGTATGCATATGTCTCCACCCGTTGTCCTCATGCCCACAGTCTATCAGCAGGGGGTAGGATACGTACCCATTGCAGGTGAGTAGAACCATACTGTGATTTAGTGTTAGGTTGAATTTTTGATACAATAATCCAAACGGACTCCAAGAAATCTCAAGCTAGATTAATTCACCACACTGGATGTTGCAGCTGCAAAAGCACACATACCGGTCATAACACGACTACAGGCTACTGCAATCCACTAGATAATTACACTCCTCATACACAAAAAGCCTAAATCTAACACTACTTTTGATCTCGAAGAATATATAAAAACTGTACATTCATATTTAGAGTATATAAAACAGTAAAGAAACAAGACAGTGTTATAGAACAGTAATTATGATTTATCAGCTCTAACTCCATCAGCCCTATTCCACCCTTATGGAATCATTCTTGCCCTCAGAGACAGGCCCCCTTTCCCTCTTCCCAAATACAAGGCACATAGATCTTTCCGTCTAACCCATAACATAATAATTACTACTGCTAGGCTAATTATACAATTATAATCAGATTAAAATGGGCTCAAGTCAGTCTTCAACAGTTGGCAATCTTAGACAGAGACACTGCAGCCATCTAAGGCCCGATTCTACACTGCTCAAAAAAATAAAGGGAACACTTAAACAACACAATGTAACTCCAAGTCAATCACACTTCTGTGAAATCAAACTGTCCACTTAGGAAGCAACACTGATTGACAATAAATTGCACATGCTGTTGTGCAAATGGAATAGACAAAAGGTGGAAATTATAGGCAATTAGCAAGACACCCCCAATAAAGGAGTGGTTCTGCAGGTGGTGACCACAGACCACTTCTCAGTTCCTATGCTTCCTGGCTGATGTTTTGGTCACTTTTGAATGCTGGCGGTGCTTTCACTCTAGTGGTAGCATGAGACAGAGTCTACAACCCACACAAGTGGCTCAGGTAGTGCAGCTCATCCAGGATGGCACATCAATGCGAGCTGTGGCAAGAAGGTTTGCTGTGTCTGTCAGCGTAGTGTCCAGAGCATGGAGGCGCTACCAGGAGAAAGGCCAGTACATCAGGAGACGTGGAGGAGGCCGTAGGAGGGCAACAACACAGCAGCAGGACCGCTACCTCCGCCTTTGTGCAAGGAGGAGCACTGCCAGAGCCCTGCAAAATGACCTCCAGCAGGCCACAAATGTGCATGTGTCAGCATATGGTCTCACAAGGGGTCTGATGATCTCATCTCGGTACCTAATGGCAGTCAGGCTACCTCTGGCAAGCACATGGAGGGCTGTGCGGCCCCACAAAGAAATACCACCCTACACCATGACTGACCCACCGCCAAACCGGTCATGCTGGAGGATGTTGCAGGCAGCAGAACGTTCTCCACGGCGTCTCCAGACTCTGTCACGTCTGTCACGTGCTCAGTGTGAACCTGCTTTCATCTGTGAAGAGCACAGGGCGCCAGTGGCAAATTTGCCAATCTTGGTGTTCTCTGGCAAATGCCAAACGTCCTGCACGGTGTTGGGCTGTAAGCACAACCCCCACCTGTGGACGTCAGGCCCTCATACCACCCTCATGGAGTCTGTTTCTGACCGTTTGAGCAGACACATGCACATTTGTGGCCTGCTGGAGGTCATTTTGCAGGGCTCTGGCAGTGCTCCTCCTTGCACAAAGGCTTGACTTTGTGCATCCAACTTGATTGACTTGGAGTTACATTGTGTTGTTTAAGTGTTCCCTTTATTTTTTTGAGCAGTGTATTTTGATTGCTAGTCTACTTTCCAAATGGAAGTGGGCATAGCGTGCCTTATGTAAGTGAAACTAAAGAACGAAATAGACCACTCCTCTGACTGACCACAGAACATTGTCATTTTCTGTTCATTTTCCTGACTATTGTACATGTTGAATCGCCACTGCTCATCGGGCACCCAGCAGGTGATCTACTTACTGTGCACAGCTGATGTTTATTAGTGTGTGTTGCCCTTAAGAACTGTTGACCTGTTTTAAATTATACATTCACAGGAGATTGTTGCTTACCCATTTCTCTCTGGTTTGCTCTTCTCAGGAGTGCCCACTGTATACAACCAGGGAATGGTGCCCATGGGTATGCCTGCAGCACCCACAGTCGCCCCACAAGAAGCTCCCTGTAGTGAGGAGGATCTTAAGGCACTGCAGGACATGTTCCCCAATCTGGACAGGGAAGTGATCCGCACTGTAATTGAGGCCCAGCAAGGTAACAAGGATGCCGCCATCAACTCTCTGCTCCAGATGACAGAAGAGCTGTAACAGTGGAGCCACAAATAAATCCACTGTGGCGGCCAGAACATTGCCCATTCACAGCAACAGCACCCTGCACAGTTTGTAAATATGCACTCAGGCCTGCGAGCTCTCAACTGTCACTCACATTAAATAAAATCCAGCTGTTTTTTTTAACCATAAGCAGATGTCCATATCTGAGGTATCACACATTTATACATCTGTATACATTACCATCTGTATTATGAATCAATGTATAGCTTTGTTCCCAGTCCACATCTGGGATTGGGTGAAATTGGTTTACCTATTGATAAGTGCGGTGATGGCTGGTTGGCTTCTCAATTTTACATTCCACTTCACTCAGAAGGGGTTATGTACAATTGATGTTGATGCAGTGCTACTTACTCTGTGGGATAATGGAAGGAATTGATCCTGCAGAAGCTTTAGATCTTTGAAAGCAGTTGTTGTGAGACATTGTTGAGAGCTCCCTAACCTGTCTTCTCTGTATATGTGTATTGACCAGTACTGTCCTGAGCCTATCTGTATTTGATTGAGATTGATATATATCAATCTGTATAAATATAGTTATATATATTCAACATATGATAAATTATGAAGACAAGAGATTTAGGTATGCAGCGGTTCAGAGCAGAATGAGGACTTATCACAATATAACAAACAGCGATGACTTAGGACATGTGAAAATTCCCCCAATATTCACACAGCCAATGCCTATCAACCTCTCAAATATTGAGGTTAATTTGCCACCATTCCACTCTACTCTGGATACTGCCATATGATTTTGTACTTCTCCAACCAAAAATGCCTCTCCGAATGTTTCAATATCACTGGTCAGTGGTTTAGTAACAGTGGGTAACTATGGGGGAAGAATATATCATAGTAATCCAATATCAAATAATGACATGGTAATATAAAATTATTGAATGCAGTGCAGTGAAGAAATAAACATATTATTGATATCATCCTTTCCCTTCATCCTTTCTGAATTCACAGGCTTTATTGCAAACCATTATAGGCTGTGAAAATCCCTGCTGGGTTAATAAAAAAATTGTGTGCACAGCCCAATACTATGATATTCAGAAAATTGGTAAATGTTGGTATGACTATCTTACAGATAAAATGTAATGTCCTACCACTACCATATATAGGCCCACACATAAAGAGGAGACTTGTAAAGATCCATTGACATGAGGTATTGAATTTTGCCGTCCCCCCAAAGGTCTGATTTTAACATGGGGTTTTCATTTGATATTTGTATAAGCTTAATCTTCAAAGATGTGCATATATTTTTCCAAGGAAAGATCCTCTGTTTTGGTGTGATTCATTAAAGAAAATATATAGTACATTTCCTTTATGCTTAGGCCATCTCCATGAGTGACATACAGTATGTAAAAATACTTATTGTTTAAATTTAAAAGACCCAATTCTGGGCACTTATGTTTGATTTAGCGTTCTATCCCCTCTTGATTTAACAAATTCCTCTACCTTTCACTTTCATTTTAAATGTTAGGTTTTCTTCTCTGTTTTCCCACATGTCCCATTCTCATAGACATATTTTGAACATGATTGTGTCATGTTTAGCCAGACATCTGTATAATCCCTAACTTCCAACGTTTGGCCATTCTACTTGTTTGTTGGTGGTAGTCCATAAGTAAATGTACCTTCCTAAGCTAAAGAGACCATAACATTTCTTTCACTTTTACAGTCCTTTTAGATCAATGTGCACAATTATGTTCAAAGGCACTCTAGCGAAGTTAGGAAGGTTGTTCTGATTCTGTTGTAATGGAATGGCAAGGCTACGTGCTACAACAGTTTATCTGGTTTGAATGTACAACAATTTTTGGTGTCAAATTATGTTTGCAATTTGACATTTGCTCTTGTTTCTTTTACTCATGACACGTTAAGGAAATAAATGTTTTATCTGTATGTGTTTGGTCTTGTAGTGTAGATCTCATCCTGGTTTGTTTGCTATGCCATTTTTGGACTTGATGATTGAAATATACCATAGACTTTTGAAGAATATCACTTAAAAATTACTCATGAGCTTAGTTCAACTGTCGTAACCCATCATAACACAAAATATAAGCTTGTTTTACATCTTTGTAAACTATGAAATTGTAAACAAACACTGTATAGACTCAAAACATGATTAAGGCCAACATTCAATCCGGATTATGGAAGATCTGTGTTACAGAGCAATTGACATATCAAAGTCATTTTCGATTGAGCCGACATGTGCTGCGTTTACCGTTAATGTGGTCTCTGCGATCACTGGAACATTAACTTTAAAATTTGCATGTAGTGGACAAAACGTGATTGGATTGAATCTGGCCCTTAAACTATAATTTTGAACTCATGGATGGTACATCAATAGAGACAGAGACTGTCTGAACTGCAGATTGCCCCTTTAAACCCCACCATGTTTTCAATGACACAAGAACATCACTACCCTATTCTAGCTACATATTTTATTATACCTTTACTATCTTGTGACTTACTGCTTGGCAAGTTTTGTTGCGTCAATATATTTTCAATAATCACTAGTAGCTAGCTACAAGTAACTGCCAAAATAATATAAAAACTTGAGTAAATGAGCGTTCTGGTGGCTCTGTTATGGTGTGTGGTGCATTTTCCTGCCATGGTTTATGACCACTATTCCCATAGATCAGTGCTATTCACATTATTTCAGCGCAAACCCCCAATTTTTTCAGCCAGATTTTACATCAACAAATAACCTTTAATTCAATGCATTTTCATCTCTTATCAAAATGAAAAGAAACCAAGAAATACATTTACTCAAAATGTTATCTTTCTAATGATCTTTCTCGAAAAAGTTTGTATATTGTCCCATACAACAATTGGTACCCTATTTTTTTGTTGTTTGACATTTTGGTGACCCCACTGCAGTTCCGTTGCAACCCTGACTTTGAATACCACTGCCCTAGAGGGCAAGATAAACACCAGTACTGTACATACACAACCATTCTGAGTGGTCACCTTCAATTTATGGTGAATAATTTCTATCCTGATGGGAGTGGATGACAATTACCCCATCCACAGGGCACGAGTGATCCCTGAATGGTTTGATGCGTATAAAAACTATTTAAACCATATGCCATGGCCGTCTCAGTCACTAGTTCTCAACCCAATTGAACACTTATGGGAGATTCTGAAGCAGCGCCTGAGACAGTATTTTCCACCACCATCAACAAAACACCACATTATGGAATTTCTCTTGGAAGAATGGTGGCGCATCCCTCCAGTAGAGTTTCAGACACTTGTAGAATCTATGCCAAGGTGCATTGAAGCTCTACTGGCAGCTCCTGTTGGCCCAACGCCCTATTAGGACACTTTATGTTGTTACTGTTATTTTGCCAGTTACCTGTACATACTTCTAAGTAGAATAATGTTACTGTTATAGTGGTCACTGAATAGCTTGAAGGATTGTGAGAATTGCTGAAAGAGCAAAGGAACATGCAGAAGCACATGATGTTGCTGTTATTTATTAATCACTACAAATGAGAAAATAGATTATCCACTACATTTATCATAGAAAATACATTCATTCTACAATGAAGGTATAAGAACATAATACTAAGTGCTGCCGATTGTAGAAATACACTGACATGACAGATTGAATTAAAAAGTAACAAGAAAACAAATTCGCACGAAAACATTCGATGTCATGAGGATAATTCCTATATCAGTGTGCATGTTGTCTCCCTAGACATTTAGCGCCTCCTCCTGCGCTGTCTGGTTGTCCCCGGGGCGGCAGTCGTGCCTGCATCACAGTCTGTGACATGACATCCGCACGACTCAACGTGGATGTAGGAGTGCTTGACCTTTGACCCATCAGGGCACATCAGCTCCACCTCTTTCTGGCTAGTGGTCGCCTCTTGGCAGCAGGAGCAGTAGTGCATCATGGTGTTCGCCTCTGCTGAGTACCTGCACATTCACATAAACACAAGACAAGTTGAAAAGAGGGCTTGAATTCCCTGGGTTGTCTTGACAAGATGAGCACAGGAACAATAAATAAGTCAAATAGGCTTCTAGTTCATAAAGGGCACACTAGATAGTGAATAGATGATCACTGACTGGGGCCTGCATGACATTGACTAGTGCTGCATTCAGCATCTGTAGTACTTACATGGAAGAGGTTCCACAGTTTCCTGAGCAGGAATTGATCTCCACAGGCTCTGCGGTCGCACAGCCACTGATGACAATGCTAGTGGTGGTGTACTTCATCTCACAGACATTCCTGCGTTCTGTGCCTGCTCAGGGAAGATGCATCAAGAGTTATTGTTTGAAACAGTATGACAGTAGATGAAGCAGAAACAGCCAACATATACATTTTTGGCCAGTATGTAGGCACACAATGTTTCCTGTTGGTCTTATTTAGGTGACATAGCATGCTATTATTAACCAGTAGATAGGTGGTTATTAGGAACGCTTGGCTGGACGTGTTACTTACAGGTCTTGCAACATCCATTTGCATCTGTCTTTTCTGTGCCCTGGGGTGAAAAATAGGAGAGATGATTCATAAGTGGCAGATTGTATACATTATCTGAGCTCCCTTCCATTCTAAATGTTACTGAAACATCTATCGCTATGACCCAAGAGCGCTACAAATTATAGTAACATTCTGTTAACAGAATTTATAACGGTTGAAGAAAAATGATTAAATAATTCTACCCGGAAACTTAACCATAGGGATTAGAGGTTATGTAGCATAGACAAGGAGTAATTAAAGCTGATCAACATAAGTCCAAATAGGTTGGACTGGGGAAGAGAGGAATGTATGTGGGTGCCGAAAGAAAGCAAAGAGACTCCTTAACCTATGTTTGAACCGACCCGGCTATAACTCTGGGGAGATAAGATGGGACAGGGAGAACCCCTCCAGGTTTCCCTTATCTTGGGGGGAATGGAACTGTCAGTTGGGTAGTGATCAAATGTGGCGAGAATGGTAGAAAACTAGATAGGATAGCTCTCCTCCTGTTAGTGTGTATGTATGTGCGTAGGTTAAGAGAATGTTATAAGAGGAACACCTTTGGATATGCACAGCATAGCTCTCGCGAATAAAATGGGATTTGACTAATTGTGAGATGGGAAATCTGTCTGTTTCATTTAAACCAGAACTTTACAACCTCTGGGTTGCAGACCTAAAAAGATAATTGCAATTTATGAACATTGATTACTAAATTCCACAACACATTCTGAGTGAGAATGGGAAACAGTGTAACTGCAGTGTTGATTGTCCCCACGGAGGAGGTGAGATAGGACAGAAACTCACTGGAACACAGATCTCTGGGCTGAATGCAGGGCACACAGTCTTCACCTCCACTGGTATATATTGGTCATCAGTTTTATCACACGTGTACATCACACATTTGTCACCAGGTGGTGACCATGTTTCGTTCACCTGTCGCACAAGGAGAAGATGATGAAGAATTATGATGGAGTTTCAGATCATGCAGACAGATTATGCATCCTCATACACTCTTGTGGTACTCACCTGAATAGTGTGTTTGGTCTTATCTGGCATATTAACCACACAGCTTGTCTGTACACATTTCCCACAACACTGACCAGGAATGGCCTGATACTGGAAGCCCTAAGACAAGGATGAAGAGCCATCATTGAATCATTATTCACTTACTACTGCAAGTTTCTTATAAATACGTAAATGCATTTCTCATCTTTGTTAAGAGAGACATAACTACCTGTGAACATGTAGTGTCGCATGAGATATTTGTGCACACAATGTTGTTGAGCTTGGTGCTAGGATCCATGGTCGAGCTGCAGATACAATTCTCACATGTTCCTTTAGGAACTTCAGCACCAGGCTGGAGTGAAAGAGAGAGACACAAGTTATAATCCACTATAACAGACTGTTTGAATAGAGAAGGGTCAGAGTGCAAAGGGAGCAGTTCTATAGTATAATGTATCTAATTATGAAGGCAGCAAACACAATACAGCGTATCTCAAGCTATGTGTGTGGGTATCTTTCAGAAGCTTGTTGAATTTAATTAAATTGATTTGAAATGATTTATTCTTACCTGGTACTCAATGTTATTGTAGACACATACACCCTTAGGAACTGAACAGACACACATTGAGAAGGAATCAGTCAGTGATACCAGTGATTCATGTCATAGTTAACACAAACGTAATTCAAACCAGTGATACCTGGGAATTACAAAGTCAATGAACTAACTAAACCGCTGATGACGAAAATCAAAGGGACTTACCACAGGTATACTCTGGACAGCAGCTTGAGTTGGACGTGCTTATAATTGCCTCCCACCCTGGCTGGCAGTCCATCATGACTTTGGGGCAAAGCAGTGCATCGCACTCTGTTACAGCGGTAACCAATGAGAAGTGATTAAAAGACAAGCCGATAGAGAGTCAAATAACCCCTATGACCCTACAGAACACTTCAGATAATCTTGGTCTAGTACTGTATGAATAAGAGTTGGCTTTCTAATGATTTACTGAAGGGTCTGTTCCATCACTCACCACATGTATATTTCTGGCAGCAGCCTTCTGTCTTGTTCACCAGTCTGTAACCAGTCTCATTGCAGATGGGTATGGCTGGTGTGGGGCAAGTGATAGGCTGGCACTGGACAATCATGGAGTCCATGTCACAGGTGCACTGCTGGCAACCACTTTCCCATGTCTCGCCAGGCTTAATGGAAAAACAGGGTAATGTCAGGTCAATACATAAAAAGAAAAGAGTAACTCAAATGTTGTTGTTCTGCAGTGAACTGGATTTAACCATGGCAGTTAATATGAACCATCATTAGGTGAGAAGAAATGGGTTGGAAGTGGTTATTCAGAGATGAAACGTTTTCTGGTCTGTTCTTTGGAAGGAATAAAGAGGACAAGACCTCTTGTCAATGAAAAGTATCCCTCCTAAGTATGTGAGTTTCCCTGATTCTCGTGAAATGCATCTCATGATATGTCTATGTGAGAATGAATATCTGGAGAATATTTAGATGGAGGAAATTCTTACCATTTGGGGGTTGCCATCAGGTCCGGTGCAGCCTGAAAATAAATACAGAGTGTGTTTAAAATGTTTGTCTCGCATAGTTGGGGTCAAGTTCTTCACACCTGCACATTTTGTTAACTGTTCCATTACAAATAAAGCCAGTAAACCGTGACTCATGCTGAATTCAAGGTTTAAAAGTACAGAAAGGTCTAATTCTTATATTGATAGCTACCTGCAAAATGACCCATAACCCATTCTTACCACAGGAGACCACACAAGTATCAGAGTAGGTGCTGAACAAGACGGTTTTAGATGGACAGAAGCAACCCTCCTTCGTCTTATTGGTCATTTGGGTTTGGTTGTTCAAATACTTCTCATTATATCTGCGTACAAAATAGGTTTGGGATTATGCAGGAGATCATTTATTTAAAAGAAGGCTCATATGAAGGAAATTCATGTGACATCCAATCAGACTAAAGCTTACCTGGTATTACATGTTGGTTCAACTGCTGGACCACATGGCATGTACACCTTAGTGGCTGGGCATGTATGCTCTGCAGGACAGAAACAGGTCACAGTTATGCTAAACACCAGCAAAAAAATGTTTTAAGTAGTTGCCTATTACAAAAGTCGCTGCCTTTGAATTTGTGGCATGACTACTATGCTTGGATTCATAGCTCACCACATTCTCCATCGGTGGACTTCCTCCATTCAATGCAGATCCCTTTATTTGCACATTCAGATGCATACGCCTCCAGACTAGAGCAGCTAGAATTAGCATTGTAGCAGACATCTGATCTACAGGCCTGAACGAAGGCATCAGGAGAAACCGCTTTATGGCATTCCTCAAAGACCCTTCGACAGAAAATAACATAGTGATTTAGAGAGATGCATGGAGTGCAACCTTTAACCAGAAATGCCAATGGAACAGTACATGTATTATGATAAAAACAGGTTTCAAATACAAGCAAATTAACATGACAGAAAATGTACATTACAATTGATAAAACACATTAGGAAGTGAATTATCATTTAGGCATTCCTATTGTGTGCTTGTTCCCTTTTTCAAACTTAGTTTGATATGTTCCTTACTTGCTGTTCATGATTTCACAAATAGCTGTCTTGCAGGGGGTAGGGGATGTGCTTGTGGGTGGTGCTGTTGGAGGAGTTGGACAGTCCTGGTTTGGAATTAGCCACTGGCTAGCTGTGACTGAGCAGCTCTCAATCTGACCATTAGGTGACTGGCAGTCATTCTTCTGGGAATTATCACAGGTACCTTGAAAAAATTTATATTAAGTAGGGTATAACCTAGTTAGAAAGGCCAGGTCATAGTTTTTTGTTGTATGCAATTTCTATAGGGTGGTCTCGATAGGAGCATCTACTGAAAGTTTGAAACTGTGAAATGTATATTCACCCACTTTAATAATACTCACCACACTGGCCCTCTGTGCTGCTTTGGAAGAGGGAGTAAGGAAGGTTGATGCTAAATGATGACCCCTTGTAAGACACCTGAACCTTAAGATCAGGGATCTCCAGTACGACCTCCACACCAGTACTTGTTAGAGCAATGTCACCCATTCTGTAAGCTGGGTAGATTCGTTTACTGTTGACATATACCTGCGTTTGTGCAGAAATGAATACACATTTAGATGGTTGAGTCATGTGTTATCTTGAAAGTAGTAACATGACAATGTTAACCCCGTTATTGGTTTTAATTTAAAGTTATGGGATTTTAATAATGCATGATAACGCAGCAGCATAAAAACGCAGGAGCATTAAAAAATACAAGCAATGAGAATGATATTTTTTAAATACTTACCACGTTTTCTGTTGTTTCACCAGATCTCTGCTGGGTAAGAATCACTTCATAGGAATTGTAGTGAATGATAAGGGACTGAGGACAGAATCCACTGTCAGCGTTTCCACAGTAGTGGTTATCAACAATAATGGTAAGGTTGTATTTGAAGTTGATTTCTTTCACTAAGGTGTAGGAGCAGTTCTCCTTGAAATTGTAATATACTCCATCAAATGTCATGTAGTGAGATCCACCCCATCCACTGCATACACCTGCAACATGATAAAATATGAGTTGATAATAATCTAAGCTATTGACAGAGGACAATGAAAACGAATGAGCAACAATGTCTTATTTTCATTCAGATTGTTGGGTTGTTAGATTGTATGTTGTCACTTACATTCACATTCATATGTAAAGCAGCATCCAGTTGAATCATAGACCTTGACAGGTGGACGGCCATTCACACACTGTAGTGGCTCCACTGGCTTGCATTTTACTGGTAGCTGGACAACAATGCTGTATTGGCAAATTGCTGTGGTACAGCTATTCAGCTGCCAAGATTCTCCATTCTGCCATTGATTTGATAAGGGAAAGCAATTACTCAAACATGCACACACAGGGTTGAACATACAAGCATTACACCACAAAGACAAATATACCCATTCACCCATTTTATTATTGAAAACCTTATTAAAAATACCTTTCTTGGTGGCTGAACGCTAGTGCAGTCTGGGGAGGATTGAGATGTTGGTGGTGTGGTCGTGGTCTCTTCTGACGTTGTGGTTGATACAGTGGGTGGTGTAGAGGAAGGACATGGATTTGATTCCACTTCAACTTGACACGTTGCTTTGCAGTAAGCGGTGAAGCACCAGCCTGAACCATCAGTCACATTATACACTAGGTTCCCTGATTGTTAAGAAAGGCAAGTGTTAAAACATTTCATTTTGCAAAGTTCTTTAAAAGATGAGTGAAATGTAATTTATTTTGATTGTCTGAATTTACATTATACATTTATAACATGTTACCTGGTAGATATTGTGTCCCATTAACATTGCAAATACACTGGCTGGTGGTGACTGCTTGTGATGTTGGTGTAATAATCACTTGTGGCGATGTTGAAGGAGTTCTTGTTGTTTCTAATGGGCCTGTGATGACAACTGGCTCTGTTGTTTCTGTACTTGTTGTTGAAGGCTGTGATGTTGAAGTTTTAATTATAGCAGCTGTAGAATATGTAATTGGGCCTGTGGTGACTTCTTTAGGTGGCTTTGTGGAAGTAGATAGAAAAGTCTCTGATGTGGTTTCTTCAACTGTTGTAGTTCCACCTGTTGTAGGTGTAGTTACCGCTGTAGTTGATGTTAAAGTAGTGGGATTGGATGTTATGACAACTGGCCCTGATGTTTCTTCACCTGTTGCTGTGGGCTGTGATGTTGAAGTAGAGGTTTCAACAATTACAGTGGTGGAAGTGGTTGTTGGGCCGGAGGTGACTTCTTTAGGTGGCTTTGTGGATGTAGATGGAATTGTCTCCGTTGTGGTTTCTTCAATTCCTGTAGTTCCACCTGTGGTAAGTGTCGTTGGTGTGGGTGCAATTGTAGTTGTTGTTAAAGTAGTGGGATTGGATGTAATGACTGTTGGCCCTGATGTTTCTTCACCTGTTGCTGTGGGCTGTGATGTTGAAGTAGAGGTTTCAACAATTACAGTGGTGGAAGTGGTTGTTGGGCCGGAGGTGACTTCTTTAGGTGGCTTTGTGGATGTTGATGGAATTGTCTCAGTTGTGGTTTCTTCAATTGTTGTAGTTCCACCTGTGGTAGTGTCGTTGTAGTGGGTGTAGTTGTTGTTAAAGTAGTGGGATTGGATGTAATGACTATTGGCCCTGATGTTTCTTCACCTGTTGTTGTGGGCTGTGATGTTGATGTTTCAGCAATTACAGTGGTGGAAGTGGTTGTTGGGCCGGAGGTGACTTCTTTAGGTGGCTTTGTGGATGTAGATGAAATTGTCTCATTTGTGGTTTCTTCAATTCCTGTAGTTCCACCTGTGGTAAGTGTCGTTGTTGTGGGTGCAATTGTAGTTGTTGTTAAAGTAGTGGGATTGGATGTAATGACTATTGGCCCTGATGTTTCTTCACCTGTTGCTGTGGGCTGTGATGTTGAAGTAGAGGTTTCAACAATTACAGTGGTGGAAGTTGTTGTTGGGCCGGAGGTGACTTCTTTAGGTGGCTTTGTGGATGTTGATGGAATTGTCTCATTTGTGGTTTCTTCAACTGTTGTAGTTCCACCTGTTGTAGGTGTAGTTGTAGTTGTTGTTAAAGTAGTGGGATTGGATGTAATGACTATTGGCCCTGATGTTTCTTCACCTGTTGCTGTGGGCTGTGATGTTGAAGTAGAGGTTTCAGAAATTACAGTGGTGGAAGTGGTTGTTGGGCCGGAGGTGGCTTCTTTAGGTGGCTTTGTGGATGTAGATGGAATTGTCTCATTTGTGATTTCTTCAACTGTTGTAGTTCCACCTGTTGTAGGTGTCATTGTTGTAGGTGCAATTGTAGTTGTTGTTAAAGTTGTGGGATTGGATGTTATGACAACTGGCCCTGATGTTTCTTCACCTGTTGTTGTGGGCTGTGATGTTGAAGTAGAGGTTTCAGCAATTACAGTGGTGGAAGTGGTTGTTGGGCCGGAGGTGACTTCTTTAGGTGGCTTTGTGGATGTAGATGAAATTGTCTCAGTTGTGGTTTCTTCAATTCCTGTAGTTCCACCTGTGGTAAGTGTCGTTGTTGTGGGTGCAATTGTAGTTGTTGTTAAAGTAGTGGGATTGGATGTTATGACAACTGGCCCTGATGTTTCTTCACCTGTTGCTGTGGGCTGTGATGTTGAAGTAGAGGTTTCAACAATTACAGTGGTGGAAGTGGTTGTTGGGCCGGAGGTGACTTCTTTAGGTGGCTTTGTGGATGTAGATGGAATTGTCTCCGTTGTGGTTTCTTTAATTCCTGTAGTTCCACCTGTGGTAAGTGACGTTGTTGTTGGTGCAATTGTAGTTGTTGTTAAAGTTGTGGGATTGGATGTTATGACAACTGGCCCTGATGTTTCTTCACCTGTTGTTGTGGGCTGTGATGTTGAGGTTTCAGAAATTACCGTGGTGGAAGTGGTTGTTGGGCCGGAGGTGGCTTCTTTAGGTGGCTTTGTGGATGTAGATGGAATTGTCTCAGTTGTGGTTTCTTCAATTCCTGTAGTTCCACCTGTGGTAAGTGTCGTTGTTGTGGGTGCAATTGTAGTTGTTGTTAAAGTAGTGGGATTGGATGTAATGACTATTGGCCCTGATGTTTCTTCACCTGTTGCTGTGGGCTGTGATGTTGAAGTAGAGGTTTCAACAATTACAGTGGTGGAAGTGGTTGTTGGGCCGGAGGTGACTTCTTTAGGTGGCTTTGTGGATGTTGATGAAATTGTCTCATTTGTGGTTTCTTCAACTGTTGTAGTTCCACCTGTTGTAGGTGTAATTACCGCCGTAGTTGTTAAAGTAGTGGGATTGGATGTTATGACAACTGGCCCTGATGTTTCTTCACCTGTTGCTGTGGGCTGTGATGTTGAAGTAGAGGTTTCAACAATTACAGTGGTGGAAGTGGTTGTTGGGCCGGAGGTGACTTCTTTAGGTGGCTTTGTGGATGTAGATGAAATTGTCTCAGTTGTGGTTTCTTCAATTCCTGTAGTTCCACCTGTGGTAAGTGTCGTTGTTGTGGGTGCAATTGTAGTTGTTGTTAAAGTAGTGGGATTGGATGTTATGACAACTGGCCCTGATGTTTCTTCACCTGTTGTTGTGGGCTGTGATGTTGAGGTTTCAACAATTACAGTGGTGGAAGTGGTTGTTGGGCCGGAGGTGGCTTCTTTAGGTGGCTTTGTGGATGTAGATGGAATTGTCTCATTTGTGGTTTCTTCAACTGTTGTAGTTCCACCTGTTGTAGGTGTAATTACCATTGTAGTTGTTGTTAAAGTTGTGGGATTGGATGTTATGACAACTGGCCCTGATGTTTCTTCACCTGTTGTTGTGGGCTGTGATGTTGAAGTAGAGGTTTCAACAATTCCAGTGGTGGAAGTGGTTGTTGGGCCGGAGGTGACTTCTTTAGGTGGCTTTGTGGATGTAGATGAAATTGTCTCCGTTGTGGTTTCTTCAATTCCTGTAGTTCCACCTGTGGTAAGTGTCGTTGTTGTGGGTGCAATTGTAGTTGTTGTTAAAGTAGTGGGATTGGATGTTATCACAACTGGCCCTGATGTTTCTTCACCTGTTGCTGTGGGCTGTGATGTTGAGGTTTCAACAATTACAGTGGTGGAAGTGGTTGTTGGGCCGGAGGTGGCTTCTTTAGGTGGCTTTGTGGATGTAGATGGAATTGTCTCCGTTGTGGTTTCTTCAATTCCTGTAGTTCCACCTGTGGTAAGTGTCGTTGTTGTGGGTGGAATTGTAGTTGTTGTTAAAGTTGTGGGATTGGATGTTATGACAACTGGCCCTGATGTTTCTTCACCTGTTGTTGTGGGCTGTGATGTTGAGGTTTCAGAAATTACAGTGGTGGAAGTGGTTGTTGGGCCGGAGGTGGCTTCTTTAGGTGGCTTTGTGGATGTAGATGGAATTGTCTCCATTGTGGTTTCTTCAATTCCTGTAGTTCCACCTGTGGTAGGTGACGTTGTTGTTGGTGCAATTGTAGTTGTTGTTAAAGTTGTGGGATTGGATGTTATGACAACTGGCCCTGATGTTTCTTCACCTGTTGCTGTGGGCTTTGATGTTGAAGTAGAGGTTTCAACAATTACAGTGGTGGAAGTGGTTGTTGGGCCGGAGGTGACTTCTTTAGGTGGCTTTGTGGATGTAGCTGAAATTGTCTCCGTTGTGGTTTCTTCAATTCCTGTAGTTCCACCTGTGGTAAGTGACGTTGTTGTTTGTGCAATTGTAGTTGTTGTTAAAGTTGTGGGATTGGATGTTATGACAACTGGCCCTGATGTTTCTTCACCTGTTGTTGTGGTCTGTGATGTTGAAGTAGAGGTTTCAGCAATTACAGTGGTGGAAGTGGTTGTTGGGCCGGAGGTGACTTCTTTAGGTGGCTTTGTGGATGTAAATGAAATTGTCTCCGTTCTGGTTTCTTCAACTGTTGTAGTTCCACGTGTGGTAGGTGTAGTTACCTCAGTAGTTGTGGTGGTTGAAGTCGTGGGAGTGTAATCAATGACAACTGGCCCTGATGTTTCTTCACCTGTTGCTGTGGGCTGTGATGTTGAAGTAGAGGTTTCAACAATTACAGTGGTGGAAGTGGTTGTTGGGCCGGAGGTGACTTCTTTAGGTGGCTTTGTGGATGTAGATGAAATTGTCTCCGTTGTGGTTTCTTCAATTCCTGGTGTTCCACCTGTGGTAAGTGTCGTTGTTGTGGGTGCAATTGTAGTTGTTGTTAAAGTAGTGGGATTGGATGTTATGACAACTGGCCCTGATGTTTCTTCACCTGTTGCTGTGGGCTGTGATGTTGAGGTTTCAACAATTACAGTGGTGGAAGTGGTTGTTGGGCCGGAGGTGGCTTCTTCAGGTGGCTTTGTGGATGTAGATGAAGTTGTCTCCGTTGTGGTTTCTTCAATTCCTGGTGTTCCACCTGTGGTAAGTGTCGTTGTTGTGGGTGGAATTGTAGTTGTTGTTAAAGTTGTGGGATTGGATGTTATGACAACTGGCCCTGATGTTTCTTCACCTGTTGTTGTGGGCTGTGATGTTGAGGTTTCAGAAATTACAGTGGTGGAAGTGGTTGTTGGGCCGGAGGTGGCTTCTTTAGGTGGCTTTGTGGATGTAGATGGAATTGTCTCCATTGTGGTTTCTTCAATTCCTGTAGTTCCACCTGTGGTAGGTGACGTTGTTGTTGGTGCAATTGTAGTTGTTGTTAAAGTTGTGGGATTGGATGTTATGACAACTGGCCCTGATGTTTCTTCACCTGTTGCTGTGGGCTTTGATGTTGAAGTAGAGGTTTCAACAAGTACAGTGGTGGAAGTGGTTGTTGGGCCGGAGGTGACTTCTTTAGGTGGCTTTGTGGATGTAGCTGAAATTGTCTCCGTTGTGGTTTCTTCAATTCCTGTAGTTCCACCTGTGGTAAGTGACGTTGTTGTTTGTGCAATTGTAGTTGTTGTTAAAGTTGTGGGATTGGATGTTATGACAACTGGCCCTGATGTTTCTTCACCTGTTGTTGTGGGCTGTGATGTTGAGGTTTCAGAAATTACAGTGGTGGAAGTGGTTGTTGGGCCGGAGGTGGCTTCTTTAGGTGGCTTTGTGGATGTAGATGGAATTGTCTCCATTGTGGTTTCTTCAATTCCTGTAGTTCCACCTGTGGTAGGTGACGTTGTTGTTGGTGCAATTGTAGTTGTTGTTAAAGTTGTGGGATTGGATGTTATGACAACTGGCCCTGATGTTTCTTCACCTGTTGTTGTGGTCTGTGATGTTGAGGTTTCAGCAATTACAGTGGTGGAAGTGGTTGTTGGGCCAGTGGTGACTTCTTTATGTGGCTTTGTGGATGTAGATGGAATTGTCTCATTTGTGGTTTCTTCAACTGTTGTAGTTCCACCTGTTGTAGGTGTAATTACCGCCGTAGTTGTTGTTAAAGTTGTGGGATTGGATGTTATGACAACTGGCCCTGATGTTTCTTCACCTGTTGCTGTGGGCTTTGATGTTGAAGTAGAGGTTTCAACAAGTACAGTGGTGGAAGTGGTTGTTGGGCCGGAGGTGACTTCTTTAGGTGGCTTTGTGGATGTAGCTGAAATTGTCTCCGTTGTGGTTTCTTCAATTCCTGTAGTTCCACCTGTGGTAAGTGACGTTGTTGTTTGTGCAATTGTAGTTTTTGTTAAAGTTGTGGGATTGGATGTTATGACAACTGGCCCTGATGTTTCTTCACCTGTTGTTGTGGTCTGTGATGTTGAAGTAGAGGTTTTAGCAATTACAGTGGTGGAAGTGGTTGTTGTGCCGGAGGTGACTTCTTTAGGTGGCTTTGTGGATGTAGATGGAATTGTCTCCGTTCTGGTTTCTTCATCTGTTGTAGTTCCACGTGTGGTAGGTGTAGTTACCTCAGTAGTTGTGGTGGTTGATGTCGTGGGAGTGTAATCAATGACAACTGGCCCTGATGTTTCTTCACCTGTTGTTGTGGTCTGTGATGTTGAAGTAGAGGTTTTAGCAATTACAGTGGTGGAAGTGGTTGTTGTGCCGGAGGTGACTTCTTTAGGTGGCTTTGTGGATGTAGATGGAATTGTCTCCGTTCTGGTTTCTTCATCTGTTGTAGTTCCACGTGTGGTAGGTGTAGTTACCTCAGTAGTTGTGGTGGTTGATGTCGTGGGAGTGTAATCAATGACAACTGGCCCTGATGTTTCTTCACCTGTTGCTGTGGGCTGTGATGTTGAAGTAGAGGTTTCAACAAGTACAGTGGTGGAAGTGGTTGTTGGGCCGGAGGTGACTTCTTTAGGTGGCTTTGTGGATGGAGATGGAATTGTCTCCGTTGTGGTTTCTTCAACTGTTGTAGTTCCACGTGTGGTAGGTTTAGTTACCTCTGTAGTTGTTGTGGTTGAAGTCGTGGTAATAGAGGTAATGACAACTCGCCCTGTTGTTTCTTCACCTGTTGTTGTGGGCTGTGATGTTGAGGTAGAGGTTTCAACAATTACAGTGGTGGAAGTGGTTGTTGGGCCGGCGGTGACAATGTTAGGCGGCTGTGTGGATCTTTCAGTAGTAGTATATGTAGTTACCTCTGCATTTGTTGTGGGTGCCTTTGTAGTTGAAGTTGAAGTTGATGGCTGTGATGTTGAGGTAGAGTCTTCAACATTTACAATTGTAGATAATGATGCTGTGGTGTGTGTGAATATCTCGGATGCAGTTGTATTGATAATCTGGGAGGTAGGCTCTGTTGTCATTATTCCACCTGTGATGGCCGATTCTGTTATTGTTGAGGGCTGTGTTGTTGATGTTAAAGGCCACAATGTACCTGTAAAGTAAGGTAGTGTTTTTGTAATTAACGCAATCGAAGTCACTGAAGGTTTGGTTGTGACAAGTGATGTCGTTGTTATGGTACCAGTGGTGACTACTTTAGGTGGCTTTGTAGATGTGATGGTCTTAGTTGTGGTTTCTTCCATAGTTGAAGTTTCAGCTGTGGTCGATGTAGCTACTTCTCCACTTGTTGAGGGTACCGTAGTTGTTATAGTTCCAGTTGTCGGGTTGGGAATTGTGACTGTACTTGTTCCAGATGTTGTAGTTGAAGGATTTAATGATGAAGTTGTGGTGCCAATAGTGATTTCAGGTGTTGTCTCCATTGTTGTGGATGACCAAGTAGATGTTGGTTCTGTTTTTGACAAATATATATATTTTGTTAACTAGGCCAGAAAAATAACATTTGAATTTACCAAGTATTTACAATACTTACCAGTCATATTCAATTTGAACATATCGTCAATATGAATTAATCTCATCACTACCACCTAGGGTCCACCCGAACCTGAATACCCGAGACCCCACCAGGGGCCCGAGCTGGTACGGGTCCAAAATTCTAAGTATTCCTTCGGGTCCGGGTCTAGTCATGTTTGATTGTCATCGGGTCTTGGGTCTATGTAATTACAGGTGATTGACCTGAGTGGACCTGAATGGACCCGACCACAGCTCTGCATAGCCTGTACCATATTTATTTTCCGCTAATATGGTGAATTTATTGACTTATAGAAGGCCTAGGCAAAATATAAAGACTTATTAATTAACCAGAGGAGCATCTTGGCTGATAAATATAATTTGTTTGTCACTTGGGTCCAATCAGGTCTGGTTGGACCCATACCTGGACCCGTTAGGGTATGGGTCGGGTCTAGGTCTGGTTGTCGTCGGGTCCATTCGTGTTTGGGTCTGATTGTTCTCGGGTCTGTTTGGGTCCAGGTCCCACTTTATTTTAAATGATCGTGTCCGTTCAGGTCCGGGTCTGATTGTCCTCGGGTCCGTTCGGTTCCGGGTCCAACTGTTTGGACCCGAGAAGACCTCTACTACCATCTTACATACAAATTGCTATTCATTTCCATCAAGATTTTCATTTATCAGTATGGTAGTTAGCAAGAATTGGGCTGCACTTTAATCATTCAAGAGTTTCTCTGCTTACCAGGTGTTGAGAAGTGGAAAACAGTTGTGGGCTTTAGTGTTGTCGTAGAGGCCTGTGTTGTTGTTGTTGTGGTCAGAGGGGAAGTTGTGGTTGGTACTGGAGTTGTGGTCACTTTACAAGGGGAAATGTTCCTGGTAATGGTTCCGTTTGCGGCACAAACAGCAACTATGCAGTTACCAATCCCATCTGTTGTATTGTAGAGGGTTTCTCCATATGGGTGTTGTTTACCATTATGCAAGCATGTACAATCTGCAGGGGGGAAAGTATTTTACAATTAGATTTAATCAATGTTGCTTTGGTCATCGCTAAATATGTTACTTTTATTTGGGGATGTCATCCTTACCATTTACATTATAACTACAACTCACTCCAGTCATTGTACAGGTGCTTTATTAAAAGAAGAAAAATAATTTAAACATTTGAATTATTCCCAGTTTCAACTGAATAAGATGTACATTTTTGTTCAAAATACCATTATAGAGGTTAAACTAGTCAGGGCTTGGTAATAAAGTACTGTAAGTTGTGAAATGGTTGGGGAGCAGGGCACGTTTTGAGATTGCAATATAGCCATAATTGGCATCACTATGGAAAAACTAGCATGACCTTCCCATCTTAGACAAACCCCTACCCAACCTCTTCCCTAAAATTCATGCAAAACAGAAAACCTAATACTTTCACAGTTGTAACATTCAGAATAGGCTCTGAAATAGTACAGGTACTGTGAACTGAATTATTCAAACATACCATGTTTCACAATTTTGTGCCGGAAGATTCTGTCCATTGGTGTACTGGTTTCCTTCATAGTCATAACAGCCACATTGTTCCCTCTCCACACACTTCATTGTCTCCTCATTGAAGTAAGGTTGTGCCGCAGGACAGTTAGGATAGCAGCCTGTAATAAGCACAATAGCCAAGAGGTTACAAAAGGTCAAGTCTTGTTAAGGATAACTGTAGTCAGTGTAAATGTAGCCTGAGGCTGCTCAGACACACAGCATGTAGATGTATAACAATTGTTGGGGTCAGTTTCAGTTACAATTGTTATTCAGAAATAATATCCAAAATGAGACAAAATATGAGTTAGACGGTCATATCCCTACCTTCCAATGCTGGAATTAAACTAGAACAGTCTCCGGAAGGGTTTCTGCAGGTCTTCATACACTGAGCTCCACATGCCTTGTAGTGCCACTCACATTCTCCAGTAGGGTTGTAGTAATCACAGAACAGTGCTGTTTGTGGTGTACAAAATATGGTGGACAAAAATGTTGTCATGATTTGAACTAGAATAATGATGCCTTTCCATGATCAACTGTCCTATATGATAATGTGTCAACCTAGTCCAGTATTGAATTGACAAGTGCCTTAATGTAGTTGAAAATCACATTCACTGTTGATTGTGAAGAAACTTACGGCAAATTCGAGGGGTTCTCCAGGCTACGCATGCTCCAGCTTCATTGCAGGCCTTTGCATAAGCTGCCACTGCGGTACAGAAGCACTCGCAGTCTCCACCACTGTCACAAGCACATGAGTCTCTCACACAAGCATCGTAGTAAGGAGAGGGGTCCACCTTAAAAGCACAGAAATGTGTTGTAAGATATACAGAAGTTGCATGGTGAAGTACATTTCTTTGTCCACAAAAGACATCCACATATCTTACTAGTAATATATCCTAGTTGAATATATCCATACCTGGTTCTGGCAGGCTGCGAAGACATCACTGTTAATGATGCTGCACTGTTTCTGGGCCCAAGACGCTCTGTACGGGTTGGAGGCACATGGGTGCACTACAGCGGATACACTTGGGCAGCTTGATGAAACTTTCCAGCTGTTTCCAAATTCCACCGGATCAACAACAGTCGCTTGGGCTCTAGTGGTGAAGTCATTGTTTGCGTTGCCATCATAGTTTCCACACAGACCACACACTTGCCCCTGAAGAAAAGAGATCATGAATTAAAATGATTGATTTGGCAGGGTTCTACAAAAGTCTTGGTAATATCAGTTTTGACTGAATACTGAATTCATTTCTTCATCAGAGAATCTTAATGTACCTGGTATTGTGGGCTAAGCTTGATAAAGAGACTGGTCTTCTTGTCCCACATGAGGATTAGACCACTTTTGACTTCAATGACCAGATAATTCCCCAGAAGGCTGATCTGTTTAGGAAACTGCTCTTCTGGAGTACTCCTGACAACTTGAGCGTTCCCATCTGCCAGTATGAGCTCACTGGTCTGAAGAAGAGAAATATGTTTTCATACATAACTTGGTCTAAAATCGGATCTCAACCTGATGTTTGGTTGATGATTTGTTGATTGTTCTTTACATGAGGGATGGAATGTACAGTATTGTGTGAAGTCAAGTTGCTCATTACCCCCAGGAAGAGCTTGATGGTCTTGGAGCAGGTGGTGCCTTTAGTTCCACAAGGAACGTTCTCAGTGAGAACTCTGAAGCTGCCACTGCCATTAGTATTGCCACAGTAGTCCTGTGCGAAAGGAACATATTATTAATATGTTTAAAATTCACACTTTTCAATGCTGATACAATTCTACCAAATAAAGAGACACAAACCTGAATGAGAGTGTATTCACAGTTTCCATTAAAGTTGAACCTTTTCTCATCAAAAGTGATATAGTGACCCTCTCCATAGATTGCACAAACTCCATCACAAAGATGTGTGGTACACTGCCATTGTCTGTCCTTGCAAGTACTGTGAACAACACACACATATAATGTCAGGTTTTTCATTATTTGTAAGTCTGTGTTCCATATGTTTTCTCCCCCATGAGTTGTACGACACAAAACAGGCATACCATGTATTGCAGTCAACCTTAAGGGTCTCTCCAGCTTGGTAAGTAGCTCCATTGTGAGAACAAGGACAAAGTTCCTCCTTGATGCAGTCTCCATTCCCATCAGACACCAGTCCGTTGGGGCACATACAACCTGATGTGCACTCTGTGCTAATCTAAAGGGATTTAACAAAACAAAGTACATAAATAAGTCATGGCAAATGAAAGAGATGTGGACTATGTTTTTGTACGCAGGGGGCGTGTCTATTTGACATAATTTCGATTTTCCAAGGATTTTGTTCATTCAACACGAATCTGTATAATAGTCTCAGTGTTTGACAATCCCATTTAGAGTGAATGGGGGACTCACACAGGTCATATCCAGAGTTTTGCAGCTCTTCTGACACTCTGAACCTGAAGCTCCTGGAGGTGCAGTTGAGCAGTTGAAGAAAACCATAGGCAGTGTGCATACTGGGGATATATGAGAATACAAGTAAAAAATAAAAAAAAGATTTTCAATTCTCAAACAAGCAGAATATAATTGTAATATGTACAGAAATATTCACAGTCATTAATCACAATGTCTTGAATTGCTTGAATCCTCTTGGTTCATTTCAAATGTACCTGTTTTGTGAAGGATGCATGTAAAGTTAAATAATATCGAACCATATATTCTATAAATAACTACTAAATTGCAAGCAAAGAACATAAAACTTACTAAATAGTCTTGCTCCCCCAGTGCAACTCAGTGTCCCTTGTCTGCAAGTGCTGTAAAATAGTTACAGTATTAATAGTTATAGTTAGATAATCAAATTAACAGCAAATTGTCACGCCCTGGCCTTAGTTATCTTTGTTTTCTTTATTATTTTTAGTTAGGTCAGGGTGTGACATAGGGGATGTACAGTGGGGAGAACAAGTATTTGATACACTGCCGATTTTGCAGGTTTTCCTACTTACAAAGCATGTAGAGGTCTGTAATTTTTATCATAGGTACACTTCAACTGTGAGAGACGGAATCTAAAACAAAAATCCAGAAAATCACATTGTATGATTTTTAAGTAATTAATTTGCATTTTATTGCATGACATAAGTATTTGATCACCTACCAACCAGTAAGAATTCCGGCTCTCACAGACCTGTTAGTTTTTCTTTAAGAAGCCCTCCTGTTCTCCACTCATTACCTGTATTAACTGCACCTGTTTGAACTCGTTACCTGTATAAAAGACACCTGTCCACACACTCAATCAAACAGACTCCAACCTCTCCACAATGGCCAAGACCAGAGAGCTGTGTAAGGACATCAGGGATAAAATTGTAGACCTGCACAAGGCTGGGATGGGCTACAGGACAATAGGCAAGCAGCTTGGTGAGAAGGCAACAACTGTTGGCGCAATTATTAGAAAATAGAAGAAAATAGAAGAAGTTCAAGATGATGGTCAATCACCCTCGGTCTGGGGCTCCATGCAAGATCTCACCTCGTGGGGCATCAATGATCATGAGGAAGGTGAGGGATCAGCCCAGAACTACACAGCAGGACCTGGTCAATGACCTGAAGAGAGCTGGGACCACAGTCTCAAAGAAAACCATTAGTAACACACTACGCCGTCATGGATTAAAATCCTGCAGCGCACACAAGGTCCCCCTGCTCAAGCAGGCGCATGTCCAGGCCCGTCTGAAGTTTGCCAATGACCATCTGGATGATCCAGAGGAGGAATGGGAGAAGGTCATGTGGTCTGATGATTCAAAAATAGAGCTTTTTGGTCTAAACTCCACTCGCCGTGTTTGGAGGAAGAAGAAGGATGAGTACAACCCCAAGAACACCATCCCAACCGTGAAGCATGGAGGTGGAAACATCATTCTTTGGGGATGCTTTTCTGCAAAGGGGACAGGACGACTGCACCGTATTGAGGGGAGGATGGATGGGGCCATGTATTGCGAGATCTTAGCCAACAACCTCCTTCCCTCAGTAAGAGCATTGAAGATGGGTCGTGGCTGGGTCTTCCAGCATGACAACGACACGAAGCACACAGCCATGGCAACTAAGGAGTGGCTCCGTAAGAAGCATCTCAAGGTCCTGGAGTGGCCTAGCCAGTCTCCAGACCTGAACCCAATAGAAAATCTTTGGAGGGAGCTGAAAGTCCGTATTGCCCAGCGACAGCCCCGAAACCTGAAGGATCTGGAGAAGATCTGTAGGGAGGAGTGGGCCAAAATCCCTGCTGCAGTGTGTGCAAACCTAGTCAAGAACTACAGGAAACGTATGATCTCTGTAATTGCAAACAAAGGTTTCTGTACCAAATATTAAGTTCTGCTTTTCTGATGTATCAAATACTTATGTCATGCAATAAAATGCAAATTAATTACTTAAAAATCATACAATGTGATTTTCGGGATTTTTGTTTTAGATTCCGTCTCTCACAGTTGAAGTGTACCTATGATAAAAAATTACAGACCTCTACATGCTTTGTAAGTAGGAAAATCTGCAAAATCAGCAGTGTATCAAATACTTGTTCTCCCCACTGTATGTGTTTTTGTATTGTCTAGGGGTGTTTGTATGTCTATGGTTGCCTAGATTGGTTCTCAATTAGAGACAGCTGTCTATCGTTGTCTCTGATTGGGAACCATATTTAGGCAGCCATATTCATTGGGTATGTCGTGGGTGATTGTCTATGTGTAAGTTGCCTGTGTCTGCACTTGTCATTATATAGCTTCACGTTCGTCGGTTTGTTGTTTTGTTTAGTTTGTAAGTGTTCTTCGTCTTCGTTGATTAAATTATGTGTTCATTTCACGCTGCGCCTTGGTCCTCCTCTCTTTAACGTAACGACGATCGTGACACAAATATCATTATGACATAATTTAATACACATTTTTAAATATATCCATCAAGTTTCACTAGTACCTGTATTTATTTTGGTCTCCTAGCTTTATACGTATGAGGGAGGTGCTTACCAGGTGGCACCGTCTCTGCTGATAGTCTCTCCTGCAGGGACCACCGAGCCCTTGTCATAGCAGGGACAGTTGGTGGGGGCAACACACTTGGCAGCCTCGTCCATGTAGGTGCCCTCTGCGCAGCCACAGCCGTCCACCGGAACAAACTCCACCCGGCAAGATTGGTCTGTCATGCTCAGGGAGCGACAGGTGCGTCCACAGCTGGTCATGTTGTAGGTATAAACTGTTTGACTGGGGCAAGTGGCAAATTTATCTGAGAAAAGTAATTAGATATGAGTAGTATTAGCAAGACCATTTTTGGTTTCCTTATATCTTTGTATTTGTGCAGTTATTTATTCAGGTTATTTGTATTTAGTAACTCAACCCTACGGTTGTTGTTTCAGTAAATCATTCTATTGTAATCAATTTGCAGCACTCATTAAAATGACACATTGATGCCGTGTTGTCTACTCACTGCAGATAGTGTCTCTCCAGCCGCTGAGCTGGATACCCTCGGCAGCACAAGCGTGGACATAAGAGGAGACGGCAGCACACATGCAGTCCTCACTCTTCTCACAGTTACAGCTGTCATACATGCAATTCTGTTGGAAAAAGAGTCAAAGTGTTTCAGGACTTTAGTGGTTTTACTTTGTGATTGTATCCTTCTTAACTAACTTACGGTTTTGTAGGTGTCAGGTCTAATTTCAGAATGACAAGGGGAGAACACTCCTTTAGGATCCGATAACATGGAACACCAGTGCTGGGCATATTTCTCTGTGAAAAAGACAATCATAATTTCCACATACGTATATACTATCTTATATGCATTTGTTATAATCATTCAACAAGTGATTCATCTGTAGGCTTAATAAATATGTACCATTTTCAATGCTCAAACTGCAGGGGTTTTCAAAGCTAGTCTTGACATCAGGGCAGCTAGACATGGTCTTCCATGTGTTGGCAAAAGCTACAGCTGTGCCCTCCACCAATCCACTGATGACTCTGAACTCATCTGCCTGAACATCATTGTAGTTTCCGCAAAGGCCTGTGGAAAAATAATTGAAGCCATATGAGGTATTATATTTTTATGAATAGAGATACTGAAGAAAAAGGTATGAAACTGGTGGATGAATCTGAAGCATACCACAGGTTGTTCCTTTGTAGGATGAGATGGCAGTTATGTAGATCTGCATAACTGGTGAAAGCTGGATCTGAAGTTGAACTCCAAGAGTTGTCTGGATAACAATGTAGAATGAGGAGGGCTTGAAGACGGTCATTTCAGCTGCAATACGTGAAATAAATAGAGGGAAACATTAATGCTTCATCTAGTGAATATAAATGATATCGTGTTTATACACGGATCCACACTACAGTTTAACTTGGCATTACAATGGATTATCTCACCTGTATAGAGTGGGAGCTGAGAAAGAATCTGATTTACAAAAACACTTCCACATGACTGGACTCGGATCACCTGTGAATTAGAGAAGATAATGTATTCTATAAAATTGAAAAAATAAATATTTATTGAAAAATCCCCTCAAGACACAAACATTACCATGCATGAGCACTTGAAAAGATTGCAAACAGCCCAGCAATATTTGCCAAATCAGGGCAATTTTAAATAAGGTTATTGTGTGTTAAGACAAAACGTTTGAGGGACATTTATTTGCAAACCAGTATGATTATCTTAAAGAAGTGTTTTTGTTTGGAAATGAGTTGACAGGTCATTGTATTATTTGCTCTGAAACATATTTGGAGAGTTGCCTTACGGTGGATCTGCTGGAGAGGGCAAGGGTAACAGCCCTCATACACGTCTCAGTGTCAGTCAATCCACACTTCACAATGTCTCCCAGCACGGTGAATTCAGTTCCATTGCATTGCTGAAAGAAAACAAGCATGAGTTTGAAGGCAAAAATATGTAACGAGAGTGACTCGTTTGAACCCATTTCTACATCAACATATGGCTTGAGGAAAATCTATTTTACCTCACCCTTTCACCTTAGTTTGCACTGAAAACTTATCAAGAGTTTCTTCTTGCTTCTATTGCTTTGCTATGCTGCACCACATGCACTGACCTTGGTCAGAATGTAAGAGCAGTCCCCATGGAAGGTGTAGGCTTTCCCATCATAGGTGTTGATATGGGATCCTCCTTCCACAGAGCAGGTCCCAGGACAGTCCTTGTCCGTGCAGGTCCACTGACCGCCAGCACAGGAGCTAAAGGGAACATTTATACAGGCTCATCTCACAACTGCATTCATACAGTATTTTAGAAATATTTACGTGGATATAGTTTTGATAATCACACTGTAGAGTTTGGCATGATTCATGAAAATGAGGCATGGGATATGTCATGTATAAATCAGAATATGTACTTGGCATACCATTCTTTACAGTTGCTGGTGTAAGATTCTCCAGATTTGTATACTTGTCCATTGTGGACACAAATGCATTCGCTCACTGGAATACAGCCACTGTTGTTGACATCATCAAAAACAGTACCTTTTTGGTGAGAGATCAGACAGAATTTAGTAGATTTAAGTTATTCTAATGTGTTCTTTACACAGAGAACTTCATTGACTCCAGGAAGTAACTGAGAGAAACATCCAATATTTATGTATATCATTATCAAAGACTTTGCACACATTGACATAAAAGGCATAATGGGTAAAAGTGTGGTGTTTTCATGATGTGCTTAAGGTTAACTTGTACAACAGAGTTGAACCTATGTGGTACCTAGAGGACAGAAGCAGCCGCCTGTACAGTGGTCTTCACACAACTGGCTGGCCTCTGGGTTGGAGCAGGTGTCAACACAGGGGCTTCCACACTCCTGGTACTCCATGTTGTAGGGGCATGTCTTATCTGAGAAAATAAACATTGTGATTAACAGTTTCCTTAAAATAGATTGTGAACATGATCATTAAGTGTTTGGTGGGCATGTTGAAGAGTATCTGCATGCTTACAGCAGAACTGTTTAGTCCTCCATTGCTGGGGCTTCCCCCCTGCGTGAACACACTGACGGGAGTACTCTGAGATGGTGTTGCACAGGCAGAAGGAGTTGGTGCTGTTATCACAGTGGCACAGGTCAGCCAGGCAGGTCTCGACGAAGGCGTCCTTGTCCAAATAATTAGTGCAGCTACTGAAAGCTGCACTGGAGAACAGCTGCTGACAAAATTCCTACAAATAGAGACAAACCACAAAAGGTTACCATATAGAAAACATTTGTTGGATCACATGGATTAATTGCCATTTCTAACTTCTATTAATATTGTTTTGTATTCTTCTTCTGTGGTGTGAAATGGAATACCTCATCTCCACAACTCTCCGCAGAAGTTAGCGTAGGCTCCTCACAGACTTCCAGAGGACCATCCAGTTTCCAGAGGTTTCCATAGTCAGAGCTAGAGAGTTTCCCACCTGCAACAGCACAAACATTGACAATTAGCTTTTCCACCTACAGTATGTAATGCAGTTACATTTCAATAGTTTTGGTAGTTTCAGAAATTATTTTACCATTGATGATGAACTCGTTGTATGTTTGGACTTCATTGAAGTCACCACACAGTCCGCAGGTCTGGTTTCTGTACTTATCGTTCATTTCAATCTGTAGAATGACCAGACCCAATGTGTTTACTCAACAAAATCTCATCCTGTTCAGCACTATTCACATGTTCAGTCTTGGCTATCCTCCACGTTACCAAACTTTATTTTTATTAGTCGTTGTATTAGGGAGTGACAAAAAATCTCATTCAAATGTACAAATATTTGCAAACACGTCATCAAATAAACATTGGAGCATGAGCCTGTGTGTGTATAGCCTATACATCTTCACAGATCCTGTTAAATTCATCCTCGTTCTTCAGGTAATTCTGCCTTTCAATGTTAACATATCTGGAGGTGAGTAGACAGTGCTTCAGCCAACATGAGACAAAGTGCAGCCAAAAATAGGTGTCTTTCACTCACAATCAACTGCTGATCAATGCCATTGACGGCAAAGATTTTATGCTTTTAATCTAAAGAAAAAATGTAGCATTATTAACTAATCAACCATTGAAGAGGAAAGTTAGAAAAGAAGGTATTTTACCATTAGGGAGTCATCCTTGTTCCAAACAGCAACCAGCCCCAGTTTGGCTACGACCTTCACATTAGATGTAGTCTTCACGATGCTGACTCCAGACAAGCTGAACGGCAGGGTCACCCTTCAGGAGGAAGAAGATACTTAAAGATCATCCTATACATTATGATTGTAATTATTATTAAACTCCAGAATGTAGCACATAAAATCCTCAAGAGAGGTGCTTGCAGAATGGCGTATAAGTCAAATGACAGGGAAACTCACGTCTGCCCATTGACCACAACAACACCCTTGGATAGCTCCACCACTACACCATCCAGCTTCATGGTGATCTTGCTAATGGTGGGCTGGTTGTCCACCACCTGCCGCCTCATCTGGATGTTGAAAGCCTCATAGCTGCTCTTACACAGTGAGGTCACAACATGGTTGCAGGTGGAGGGGAGCTGGAAAAAGTACCCGTCGAAGGTCTTGAAGTGGTAGTTACCCCATGTGCTGCAGACCTGGTCATTGTGTGAGGCATTCACTCCTTAGGGACAAGGAATACAAATGTCAGTTCCTTCTTAGCTTATTGATGGATACCCAGTCATTTATTTGGTGTGCATTCAGTCAGTCGTTTACCTGAAAGTGTGGGTATCGTCGTGGTCATTGTCGGGATGATTGTTACACTTGTGGTGGGGCTCACTGAAATAAAAGCAATTCATGAGTATTTTACAATATTATATGTACATTACGGATGGAATTCAATCATTGCAGATATAGATTGTTGCACTGCGCTTTTAGAAGTGTATTTGATTTGCACAGCAGTATGTCCAGACGAAGGGACATTTGAGGCATGATGTGACCCATTCAATATTTACAGTGAACCTAAGGCTCAATTCAATCCGTATTGCCAAAGTTCAGCGCTATCGTGCAATTGAATTTTAAACGGAATGTTCCTGCGTTCGCAGAGTTTGTGTTCAAGGTAAACGCTGCATATGTCGGCTCAATCGGAAATGACCTTCACATTTCATGTACGGCGATAGGGATTGAATTGAGCCCCTAGTTTACCAAAAGCTGCATGGTTAATGTGGCACTTCATTTCACTTGACAATTGTCAAGTCAAACAGCTGCAAACAGCTAACAATTGTAAAATCAATGTTTCAGGGTCTTCTGTGCCTGAACTACTTTGATGTTCTATGAATTGCGTAGGTGGGGTCAAAGCTTTTGGAATGCTCAGCCCTGGCTGACAGGTCATCTGACACATGCAACAGGCCTGAAGATTCCTTAATCAAGTGTCATCTGCTGTCTAAACTAAACACATTGAATTCCGATGACAGTTCAGTTCCTATTTTACATATTTAGGCATCACATTTTTCCTGTCAGTATTATTTGAATAATATCAGACATACTTACCACAACTATTATTTTAACGATATACATTTGAGTTTTTGACTGTATTCTGTTCTTGTTTTCATTCCCGATCTAAATTTGGTTTGAAAAGTATTAACTCGCACCCAGTGGGGGGAGTGCTTTATGTATTTATAACACTATACACTATGCTACAACCACTCATGATAACAATCACTAATGATAATGATACAAAGTTACAGATGTTTCACCACTAATGTGTAGCATTTTCAAATTTAGACAGAAACAATCTCATAACAAATGTGTATAGGGAACAGAAATAGGATGAACATTTAAATGAATAATGTAATAATATGATCGTAGTAAATGTGTTCGCTGCCTAAAAGCAGAAAACAGGGAAACCGTTATTACTGATTGCGTAAAAACTGCTACTGTATGCCGACTGTTGAATTCTTCAAAATGCTTGTATAATACATGTAATTCATGTTCTGTGTGTTAGTACATTTCTGAATAGCTAATACATACATTTTTTTGACATAATGAGATTTTACACAAAATATATATGTTATCAAATCTGAAAGTTACCTAATCATACTAAACTTGTGGTTACAGCTTTTAAAACCTATCGACCTGCTGAGTGTCAATAATCATAATCATTTGGTGTTGTCCTGAATACTTACTATTTGTAATTAACAATTAGTCTGATTTATGAAATAATATGTAGATTTTACAGATTTGTCAGATTTTTTAAAATGTAGAATAATTATATTATAGTAATAATCAGAACAGTTTCTGATTTAGGCAAATGAATGAATATTCTACCAACCTGTTTGTGTTGATCTGATCAGTAGTGCCAGGCATATCAGCCTCCATATCGGTATATCCTTGGTTGTCCCCATGGTGATCCTGTGGGTAGTGAACAGGTCCTACACAGGTGATATGAGAGAGGTGCTAAGGATGGGTCTGGTCTTTATAACCACCTGTATTTGAGGAGGGACCTTAAAGGTTAAAACAAAGGTGGGGCCAAAGGTTAAACATGACTCAATGATGACTTTAAGACTTCAATGTTCTGTCTTATGAGGTTTTTAAGTACATTAACAGTACATTAAGCATGAGCATTTACATACAGATTTAGCTGTTTTCATTAGGTATTCTATTATTGGGATTATTTGTGTACCCCTATTGTTATTATAAACTCAGGTGGTTCATAACGTCCTTTATTATAGACCTATACATCTATATTTCACAAGATAAGTTACTTAGTCTGATGTGATTTCCTTTTTTACAAGGAGAGGTGCCTTCCTTCCTCATTCAGTATCTATTTATTTCAGGCAGCATCTCCACTCCAGTGGTTTGAGCTTTTGGTATTTGGTATTGTATTAGGATCCCCATTATCCCGAAAGCAGCAGATACTCCTCTTAGTGTCCACAACACAGTACATGTTTTTTTCTTTATGTAATGTATATTTTAATGTATAATTACAGATATATTCATAATAAATAAGTAGTGAGGTTTAATAGAACAAAATGGTGTATCTCCACAGCCATCATAAACTCAGCCAATGTATAGCGGATTATTAATACATTAATCCACTCTATTGGCTCAGTATCTTGAGCAAACATTGTCCAAATGCAAACATTTGTCTCTCTGCTGTTGCTCAAAGGAGCGATCGGGCTAATTGTATTCATAGTTAGTATTCATAGGCTAGTGTGACTCACCAAGCTGATCCAGGATCTGCATCCTGATAAAAAATAATAAAAACATAATTTTAAATAATAAAAAAATAATTTTAACACATTAATGTGCATTTTTGCACAACTATTGTAAGTATTATTTCACAACTATTATAACGTTAATCACTTCAGCTTTCTCATATGGCCACTAAGTCTATCAACAGTATCAACCTATTATTTTTGGGGTGTTTTTAAACTCAACAGGAATAACTAGTTTGTATATAGCACATACTGTAACGTAGGGTAGGGTAGGGTGTTAGCCCACCGAATCAGTTGGTCCCGAACACCAAGCGGCACGTACTTACGCCCAGCCTGGACACTGAGGAGGCGCAGGCTCCGCCCGTAACGCCCGCTCGATGTCCGAGTCCACCTCCCATACCACTGGTGCCATCAGCCTCGAGGCTGGAAGGATGGGAGTAGGCTCGGTGGACCGATCCTCCGTGTCATAAAGACGGGACAGCGCGTCGGCCTTTACGTTCAGGGAGCCTGGTCTATAAGACAGAGTAAACCTAAATCGGGTGAAGAACATGGTCCACCTTGCCTGACGTGGATTCAGTCTCCTAGCTGCCCGAATATACTCCAGATTCTGGTGGTCAGTATAGATGAGAAAGGGGTGCCTAGCCCCCTCAAGCCAGTGTCTCCACACCCTCAGGGCCTTGACCACCGCTAACAACTCCGGTCCCCCACATCATAGTTACGCTCCGCCGGACTGAGCTTCCTCAAAAAGAAAGCGCAGGGGCGGAGTTTTGGTGGCGTACCCGAGCGTTGTGATAGCACGGCACCCACCCCAGCCTCGGACGCGTCCACCTCCACTATGAATGCTAGAGAGGGGTCCGGGTGCGCCAACACGGGTGCATCCGTGAACAGCGCCTTCAACCTATTGAAGGCTCTGTCCGCCTCTGCCGACCACCGCAAACGCACCGGCCCCCCATTCAGCAGTGAGGTAATGGGAGCCGCTACCTGACCAAAACCCAGGATAAACCTCCGGTAGTAATTGGCAAACCCCAAAAACCGCTGCACCTCCTTCATCGTGGTAGGAGTCGGCCAATTACACACGGCCTTAATGCGGTCACACTCCATCACCACCCCCGAGGTGGAAATGCGATAACCCCGGAAGGAGACGGCTCGTTTGGAGAACACACACTTCTCAGCCTTGACGTATAGGTCATGCTCCAGTAGTCTACCAAGCACCTTGCGTACCAGAGACCCATGCACGGCGCGGGTTGCGGAATAGATCAGAATATCATCGATATAAACGACCACGCCCTGCCCGTGCATGTCCCTGAGAATCTCGTCTACAAAGGATTGAAAGACGGCTGGAGCATTCTTTAACCCATACGGCATGACGAGGTACTCATAGTGGCCCGATGTGGTACTAAATGCGGTTTTCCACTCATCTCCCTCCCGAATACGCACCAGACTATACGTGCTCCTGAGATCCAGTTTTGTGAAAAACTGTGCTCCGTGAAATGATTCCACCGCCGTAGCGATGAGAGGTAGTGGGTAACTAAACCCCACTGTGATGGCATTTAGACCTCTATAATCAATGCACGGACGCAGACCTCCCTCCTTTTTCTTCACAAAAAAGAAACTCGAGGAGACGGGTGAGATGGAGGGCCGAATGTACCCCTGTCCCAGAGATTCCGTGACGTATGTCTCCATAGCCAACGTCTCCTCCTGGGACAATGGGTACACGTGACTCTTGGGCAGCGCAGCGTTTACCTGGAGATTTATCGCACAATCCCCCCCCCCGGTCGATGAGGTGGTAATTTAGTCGCTCTCTTCTTACTGAAAGCGATTGCCAAATCGGCATATTTGGGGGGAATGTGCACCGTGGAACCCTGGTCTGGACTCTCCACCGACGTGGCACTGATGGAAAATCCCAGACACTTTCCAGAACAGTCCTCTGACCACCCCTGGAGAACCACCTGTCTCCACGAAATCTTAGGATTGTGACTAGCCAGCCAGGGAATCCCCAGCACCACTGGAAACGCAGGCGAATCGATAATGAAGAGACTAATTCGCTCCCTATGATTCCCCTGCGTCACCATGTCCAGTGGAACTGTGGCCTCCATGACCAACCCTGACCCTAATGGCCGGCTATCTAGGGAGTGCACGGGGAAGGGAGAATCTATATGCACGAGCGGAACACCCAGCTTGATGGCGAGTCCGCGATCCATAAAATTCCCAGCTGCACCTGAATCGACTAGCACCTTATGCTGGGAAGAGGGGAAAAGTTCAAGAAACAAAATCAAGACAAACATGTGACCAACAGGGGGTTCTGGGTGAGTTTGATGCTGACCTGGGGTGACCGAGAAGCGTTCCGCCTGCCATCTCGACTCCCAGACGGGCCCCCCTCCTCCTCCGGTACCCCTCGGCACGCCCCCCCCCCCCCCCCCCCCCCAACTCCATAGGAATGGGAGCGGGGGCGCTGGATGGTGGAACGAACAGGACCCTCTCCGAACGCCCGCGGGCAGCCAGCAGATTCTCCAGCCGGATAGACATGTCGATAAGTTCATCAATGGAGAGAGCGGTGTCCCGACACGCTAGCTCCCTGCGGACGTCCTCCCGGAGACTACACCGGTAGTGGTCTATCAGGGCCCTGTCGTTCCACCCAGACCCAGCGGCCAAGGTCCGGAACTCCAAAGCGTAATCCTGGGCGCTCCTCTTCTCCTGCTTAAGGTGGAACAGTCGCTCTCCCGCCGAATTCCGGGTAGTGCTCCTTCGCCGAGTCTGGGTCATTCCAGACCGCGTTTGCCCACTCCAAAGCACGACCCGTCAGGCAGGAGATGAGGACACTCACCCTCTCCGCTCCCGAGGGAGTGGGCCTCACGGTCACAAGGTACAGTTCCAGTTGGAGCAAGAACCCATGACACCCCGTCGCCGCTCCATCATAGTCCCTCGGGAGCGCAAGACGGAGAGCGCTAGAGCCGGAGGATGGGGAGAGAGGAGAAGAGGGGTCCAGAGCTGGGGAAACCGAAGGTGGAGAGCGGAGACCACTCCTCTCCCATCGGTCCATTCTCTCCATCATCTGGTTCATTGCGGATCCGATCCGATGGAGGACGGTGGTGTGGTGGAGGACACGTTCCTCCATCGATGGGAGGGGGTTGGCAGCTGCTCCTGCTGACTCCATTCTAGGTGGTGCGGGATTCTGTAACATCCGGGGTGTAGTGGAGGAAGAAGTCAGGCGCAGCAAGCAGAGAGTTCAGGGTAGCGATACTTTTAATACACCACACCGGTGAAAATGACGCCAACTCAAACAAATGCCCCAAACAGGGGAGAACTACATAGTTCATCAAAACACACACACACGGACAACCGTGACTTACAGTCGTGCACAACAGTACACTGAAAAATAATCCCGCACAACCAGCAGGCGGGCCGGCTGGTAAATAAAGCCCAACCAATTAACCTAACTCAACACAGGTGCAACTAATAAACAGACAAGGGGGAAAAAAGGATCAGTGGCAGCTAGTAGGCCGGTGACGACGACCGCCGAGCGCCACCCGAACAGGAAGGGGAGCCACCTTCGGCAGGAGTCGTGGCACATACAGCCCATGCTGTTGCAAAATTAACTTAGCTTTAGTCAAATATTAGCATTTTTTATGTTTCATAGCATATCTATGTTTTCCAAATTCATGTTTGAAAATGTAACATATTTACTTTTTTGTCAAACATTCCCTGTTCAATTGATGGTTGTCATTTTAAGGCTTATGGTTATTGTTAAGTTTAGACACACTTTCAAACGCTCACTTTAAGCATACATTTTAAAAACGTCAATATGTTACGTGTCTCAACATAAATATGTGTTTTTTTTTTATACAACATTTAAAATATCACGCTAAACGACCAGAAAGTACACATTTCACTAAAAACCCATTAAACAAGTTTGCTATACCTGCATGCCTTTCTACATTTCATTTTACTTTGATAATAATTTATTTTACCACCGATGTATATGTAACTGCCAAAATAAAGAAATCACTTGAGTAAATGAGGGATACAAATTGAAAAGCAGGTGCTTCCACACAGATGTGGTTCCTGAGTTAATTAAGCAATTAACATTCCATCATGTTTAGGGTTGTGTGTATGGGGTCTCTGTGTGTGTGTGTGTGTTTCAGTCACCAGATCTCAACACAATTGAACACCTATGGGATATTCTGGATCGGCGCCTGAGAAAGTGTTTTCCACCTCCATCAACAAAACCACAAATTATGGAATTTGTCATGGAAGAATGGTGTTGCATTCCTCCAATGGAGTTCCAGACACTTGTAGAATTTATGCTGAGGCACATTGAAGTTTATATAGCGCCTCATGGTGGCCCAACGGCCTATTAAGACACTTTATGTTGGTGTTTTCTTCATTTTGGCAGTTCGGTCATGCCAAGTCCTGCTTGGTTTTAGTGGTTTTCCTGACATGAATGTAACACATTAAATATTGTACTGTCAGTTGATTAACATTTGTTGAAGAATTGCCTTTTCTTATTAAGTCAATCATCTAACTTGCCTAACAGAAATGTATGATCCATTGCTGACAGAGCCAACCTATGTGTGAAATGATCATATCTGTATATGATCATGTCTACATTCACCTGCTAAAGGGAAGAATCTGTTGCAGGTTTGTCAGTTAGTACTTTTTGTATCTGACCCATCTTTACATTGGACAATGGAATATTCATAGTGGTCAATCTGGAATTCAGACAGAGCTCAAACCTCACTACCGTACCTAGGGCACTCTTCCAAAATGCTATTGACTGATTTATGACTGATAATTGGCCCAACCTTTAAATGTCTTTCACACTGCCTAGGCTATGGCATATGCCCTTGTGTCTACACCCCAGGTGGTTTCTTTCCTAACAAAGCCTTCGCTGACTGAGTAGCCTTCCCCACACATCCCCATCTAGGTCTTGCCAGAGGCTGTGTGCGGCTCCACCTTACCCAAAGGCTTCAACAATGTTTGATGATTTTAGCAGCTCCGGGTTGTGTATTTGGCTGCTCTATCGTGATAGCTATACTTGTTTTTTGTATAGAACCATTACTACACAAGCTCTTGGTAAATAGATTGAGGTTGAGAGTAAACTCAATTCAGCATACAGAAGTAAAATAATACAGAGCAAGTTGATGAGCACTCTGAATAACTCAAACAAACTGTGATGATTTATGGGTGACAGCTTAATGTTAAGTGTAACTACAGGTTAGATTGAGGTAGGTTGATACAGGAACCTTTATGTAAAAGTAAGTGTAATATTAAAACATGTTGAATAGAGTGGGAGAAATGAATCATAATTAACTATCCAGGGTGGAGCACACAGTTGAGCAACATATGTTTACTGTTTTATTGGCTATATAGGCTAGTAAAGAGAAGTTCCCCAACAACACTACTGTATGTTTAATAAAAAAATACATTAGTTATTTATTTGACCATTATATTATTTCATGGGTATTTTACTGTCCCTGGTCTAATTATGGCACACATATGACATATGAGCTCAGAGTTCCTTTTTTGATGACTTGGCAGCAAATATAACAGTGCCTGGAGCTGGGTAAAACTAATAAACAGTCCTAGTATTATGGCCTTTGGGCAATGGGGTCCCTATTAAGTTGATCCTACCTGTTCCACTGTATACTTTTTATCTCACAGGAATGTTGTTTACCTTCTTAGGTGGGACTTTCAATGTTGATTCAGAGTCAATACAGTTATTGATCTAATTGCAATTTAAATGCATATCTAATCCACTGTGACACTATGGCACCTCAAGGCATAATCTTCTAAATATCTGTCATGTCCTGTCCATAGCAATTGGCACAACACTGACTTTGATTGAAATCGATTTTATGTTTGTCAAATGCTTTGACTGTGGTGGTCTATTGAAGAGCCCATTATTCCATTATCCACCATTCTGTTTCAGGTAAGGGGTTTCAAGAAACTGTAGAGAGTATTTCTAATTTTAAAGAGCCATTGAAGCCTCAACTAACCAAAAGCTGTCAGCAAAATGTCCCTTGGACACCAACACTTGTGCCAGTTGTAGACAAGTCTGTCACGCCCTGACCTTAGAGAGCCTTTTATTTCTCTCTTTGGTTAGGTCAGGGTGTGATTTGGTTGGGCATTCTAGTTTTCTATTTCTTTGTTGGCCGGGTAGGGTTCCCAATCAGAGGCAGCTGTCTATCGTTGTCTCTGATTGGGAATCATACTTAGGCAGCCTGTTTTCCACCCTAGTTTGTGGGATCTTCTTTTTGCACTCTTTCTAGGTAGCCTGCAGAACATTACGTTCATTCTAATAAAGAAAGATGTACGCTTACTACGCTGCGCCTTGGTCTCCTTCTAATGACGAACATAAAAAAGTCAGTATAACATGATCATGCTATAAAGCAGGCAGAGTGCTCTTTTCTGCAATATTAGTTTTAATTTGAATGACTATATTGATCCACTTTTTGACTGATTGTTGTGAGGCTACAACATCAGTAAGATTAGTAATCTGTAACAGAGGACTGGTTATATTAGCAAAAGAGGTCTATAATTCCCTCCAACTAAGGTGGGAACCTTTCCATTTCTGTTCACGCAGTTTGACAAACACTGTCAAAATCATTTGAAAGAAATCGTTTAAGCGCGTAAAAAACTGTGTTTGTTTTATATAATCACACATGCCACATACAGACCCCCCTCTGCCCCCAGAAGTGCCCTGGACACCATATGTGAATTAATTTCTCCCCAATTATCTTCAGAGTTTGTACTGTTAGGTGACCTAAACGGGGATATGCTTAACACCCCGGCAGTCCTACAATCTAAGTTAGATGCCCTCAATCTCACACAAATTATCATGGAACCTACCAGGTATAACCCCAACTCCGTAAACACGGGCACCCTCATAGATATTTTCCTGACCAACCTGCCCTCTAAATACACCTCTGCTGTCTTCAACCAGGACCTCAGCGATCACTGCCTCATTGCCTGCGTCCGTAATGGGTCCGTAACGCTCCCTTAAACACTTCAGCAAGCAGGCCTTTCTAATCGACCTGGCCCGGGTATCCTGGAAGGATATTGACCTCAATCCGTCAGTAGAGGATGCCTGGTTATTCTTTAAAAGTGCTTTCTTCACCATCTTAAATAGCATGCCCCATTCAAAAAAAAATTAAAACCAGGAACAGATTTAGCACTTGGTTCACTCCAGATCTGACTGCCCTCGACCAGCACAAAAACATCCTGTGGCGTACCACATTACCATCGAATAGCCCCCGCGATATGCAACTTTTCAGGGAAGTTAGGAACCAATAAACACAGGCAGTTAGGAAAGCAAAGGCTAGAATTTTCATACAGAAATTTGCATCCTGTAGCACAAACTCCAAAAGGTTCTGGGACACTGTAAAGTCCATGGAGAATAAGAGCACCTCCTCCCAGCTGCCCACTGCACTGAGGCTAGGAAACACTGTCACCACCGATAAATCTACGATAATTGAAAATTTCAATAAGCATTTTTCTACGGCTGGCCATGCTTTCCACATGGCTACCCCTACCCTGGCCAACAACTCTGCACCCCCCACAGCAACTTGCCCAAGCCTCCCCCACTTCTCCTTCACCCAAATCCAGATAGCTGATGTTCTGAAGACCTGCAAAATCTGGACCCCTACAAATCAGCTGGGCTAGACAATCTGGACCCTCTCTTTCTAAAATTGTCTGCCTCAATTGTTGCAACCCCTATTACAAGCCTGTTCAACCTCTCTTTCATATCGTCTGAGATCCCTAAAGATTGTAAAGCTGCCGCGGTCATCCCCCTCTTCAAAGAGGGAGCCACTCTAGACCCAAACTGTTACAGACCTATATCTATCCTACCCTGCCTTTCTAAGGTCTTCGAAAGCCAAGTTAACAAACAGATTACCGACCATTTCGAATCCCACCGTACCTTCTCCGCTATGCAATCTGGTTTCCGAGCTGATCATGGGTGCACCGCAGCCACGCTCAAGGTCCTAAATTATATAATAACTGCCATCGATAAAAGACAATACTTTGCAGCCGTATTTATTGACCTGGCTTTCGACTCTGTCAATCATCGCATTCTTATCGGCAGACTCAACAGCCTTGGTTTCTCAAATGACTGCCTCGCCTGGTTCAGCAACTTCTTCTCAGACAGAGTTCAGTGTGTCAAATCGGAGGGCCTGTTGTCCGGACCTCTGGCAGTCTCTATGGAGATAACACTGGGTTCAACTCTCCGGCCGACTCTTTTCTCTGTATACATCAATGATGTCGCTCTTGTTGCTGATGATTCTCTGACCCACCTCTACGCAGACGACACCATTCTGTATACTTCTGGCCCTTCTTTGGACACTGTGTTAACAAACCTAAAAAAAGCTAAAATGCCATTCAACACTCCTTCCGTGGCCTCCAACTGCTCTTAAATGCAAGTAAAACTAAATGCATGCTTTTCAACCAATCGCTTCCCACACCTGCCTGCCCGTCTAGCATCACAACTCTGGACGGTTCTGACTTAGAATATGTGGACAATTACAAATACCTAGGTGTCCGGTTAGATTGTAAACTCTCCTTCCAGACTCACATTAAGCATCTCCAATCCAAATTTAAATCTAGAATCAGCTTCCTACTTCGCAAAAAAGCGTCCTTCACTCATGCTGCCAAACATACCCTCGTAAAACTGACTATCCTACCGATCCTTGACTTCAGCGATGTCATTTACAAAATAGCCTCCAAAACTCAGCAAATTGGATGCAGTCTATCACAGTGCCATCCGTTTTGTCACCAAAGCCCCATATACTACCCACCACTGCGACCTGTATGCTCTCGTTGGCTGGCCCTCGCTTCAAATTCGTCGCCAAACTCACTGGCTCCAGGTCATCTATAAGTCTTTGCTAGGTAAAACCCCGCCTTATCTCAGCTCACTGGTCACCATAGCAGCACCCACCCATAGCACCCTCTCCAGCAGGTATATTTCACTGGTCACCCTCAAAGCCAAATTCTCTTTTGGCCGCCTTTCCTTCCAGTTCTCTACTGCCAATGACTGGAACGAATTGCAAAAATCACTGAAAATGGTGACTCATATCTCCTTCACTAACTTTAAGCATCAATTGTCAGAGCAGCTTACAGATCATTGCACCTGTACATAGCCCATCTGTAAATAGCCCACCCAACTACCTCATCCCTATATTGTTTTGTTTTTCCCCCTTTGCATCCCAGTATCTCTACTTGCACATTCATATTCTGCACATCTATCACTCGTGGTTAATTGCTAAATTGTAATTATTTCGCCGCTATGGCCTATTTTTTGCCTTGCCTCCGTAATCTCACTTTATTTGCACACACTGTATATAGACTTTTCTATTGTGTTATTGACTGTACATTTATTTATTCCATGTGTAACTTTGTGTTGTTGTTTGTGTCACACTGCTTTGCTTTATCTTGGCCAGGTCGCAGTTGTAAATGAGAACTTGTTCTCATCTAGCCTACCTGGTTAAATAAAGGTGAAAAAAAATCCCTTTGTTTTATATAATCACACATAGCCCCATGTATTTCCATTTGTTTTATATAATCACACATAGCCCCATGTATTTCCCTTTGTTTTATATAATCACACATAGTCCCATGTATTTCCCTTTGTTTTATATAATCACACATGCCCCATGTATTTCCCT
>NC_092118.1:22024145-22038896 GCF_045679555.1 Salvelinus alpinus
AAGAAAGGCAATTCTTGGCAATTCTTCAACAAATGTTAATCAACTGACAGTACAATATTTAATGTCATGTGTTACATTCATAGCAGGAAAACCAAGCAGGATTTGGCTTGGTTTGAACACAGAACTGCTAAAATGAAGGAAACATCAACATAAAGTGTCCTAATAGGGCGTTGGACCACCATGAGCTGCCAGAACCGCTTCAATGCACCTTGGCATAGATTCTACAAGTGTCTGGAACTTTATTGGAGTGATGCAACACCATTCTTCCATGACAAATTCCATAATTTGGTGTTTTGTTGATGGTGGTGGAAAATGCTGTCTGAGGCTACTAGAATCTCCCACAAGTGCTCAATTGGGTTGAGATCTGTTGACTGTCACACACACATACACACATGACCTTAAGCATGGTGGAATGTTAATTGCTTAATTAACTCAGGAACCACACCTTTTTGGAAGCACCTGCTTTCATTATACTTTGTGTCCCTCATTTACTCAAGTGTTACCCTTATTTTGGCAGTTACCTGTACAATGGTGATAAAATTAATTAGTGTCAATGTAAAATGAAATATAGAAAGGTATTGTCACGCCTACTCCCGCTCTCCCGCTCCGGTGCTCGACGTCGCCGGTTTACTAACCACCGGCCCTGGCAACCCATCATTATGCACACCTGGACTTCATCACTACCTTGATTACTTCCCCTTTATCTACTACTCTATAGCCTCACTCATCATTCAGTATTGGTTTTGTTTTCTTGTCCAGACGCTGCTCTTGTTTTACATCATAGCATGGTCATTATTATTAATTAACCTTTCAGTGATACCCATCCCGGATCCGGGAGCATCCTCATCAAAAAAGCTGACTAGCATAGCCTAGCCTAACGGGACAGGGATATCATATAATATAATTTCATGAAATCACAAGTCCAATACAGCAAATGAAAGATAAACATCTTGTGAATCCAGCCATCATTTCCGATTTTTAAAATGTTTTACAGCGAGAACACAATATGTATTTATATTAGCTAACCACAATAGCCAAACACACAACGGCATGTTTTCACCATGTTTCCACCGCATAGGTAGCTTTCACAAAACCCAGAAATAGAGATAAAATGAATCACTAACCTTGAACAACTTCATCAGATGACAGTCTTATAACATCATGTTATACAATACATTTATGTTTTGTTCGAAAATGTGCATATTTGAGGTATAAATCATAGTTTTACATTGCAGCCACCATCACAAATAGCACCAAAGCAGCCAGAATAATTACAGAGAGCAATGTGAAATACATAAATACTCATCATAAAACATTTATGAAAAATACATGGTGTACACCAAATGAAAGATAAACATCTTGTGAATCCAGCCAATATTTCCGATTTTTTAAGTGTTTTACAGCGAAAACACAATATAGAATTATATTAGCTTACCACAATAGCCAAACACACAAAGCTATTTATTCACCGCCAACATAGCTTTCACAAAAAACAGCAATAGAGATAAAATGAATCACTAACCTTTGGACAACTTCATCAGATGACAGTCTTATAACATCATGTTATACAATACATTTATGTTTTGCTCGAAAATGTGCATATTTAGAGCTGCAAATCGTGGTTATACATTGTGAATACGTAGCAACAATTCACCAAAATCTCCGGAGATATTTTGGACAGTCACCTTTTGGACAGTTTAACCAAAGAACTCATCATAAACTTTACATAAAAATACTTGTTGTATGGCAAATGAAAGATACACTGGTTCTTAATGCAACCGCTGTGTTAGATTTTTAAAAATAACTTTACAACAACATACAGCATGCATTATTGTGAGACAGCGCTCACCTATTCTCCGCCGTGTTGGAGCCAACATATTACACAGAAATACGAAATAACATCATAAATATTCTCTTACTTTTGCTGATCTTCCATCAGAATGTTGTGCAAGGAGTCCTAGGTCCAGAATAAATCGTTGTTTGGTTTTAGAATGTCCATTTCTTCTGTCGAATTAGCAACTTTGGCTAGCCATGTGGAGGGCACATGTCCAAAAACGGTTAGCGCATGGAACGAAAAATTCCAAAAGTCCCAATAAACGTTGAATAAACTGGTCAAACTCGGTTGAAAAATCCTACTTTATGATGTTTTTCTCATATGTATCAAATAAAATCAGAGCCGGAGCAATTTGTAGTGTATACCGAACGCTTTTCAGAAGACAATGTGAGGTTCCCCGGCGCGCAGATGAAAACTGACAAAAGAGCAGACCTGTCACTCCAAAAGCTCTTATTCGGCCTCACATCAAGCTAGACACCCCATTCAACCTTCTACTACCTGTTGACATCTAGAGGAAGGCGTATGAAGTGCATACAGATCCATAAATAAAAGCCAGTTGAATAGGCAGGCCCTGACACAGAGCCTCATTTTCAGAATTTTCACTTCCTGTATGGAAGTTTGCTGCCAAATGAGTTCTGTTTTACTCACAGATATAATTCAAACAGTTTTAGAAACTTCAGAGTGTTTTCTATCCAATAGTAATAATAATATGCATATTGTATGATCTAGAACAGAGTACGAGGCCGTTTAATTTGTGCACGATTTTTCCCAAAGTGAAAACAGCGCCCCCCTATTCACAAGAAGTTTTAAACTCACCAACTGCACCTGCTTCCTGACTCCCTGCATCTCCGTTACAGAATACTGCCTCAGCAAATGGAAGCAGCAGGTATTCAAGACCTCTCCCAGATGGTCGGTAAACAGGGACACCAACTTCGCCAACACCATGACCAGATGGCGCCACTGGGAACGGCTATGGATGAGGTCCTCTGTGTTCTTCAACACCTTGACATTACCCAAGGGGCGTCACCTCCAACTAGCGGAGGATTCTCTACCACGAGTCGACCCAATGAGCCACTACGCCAGCCTATCCATCAGTCCGCCCAGGTCAGCGATGGCCGATTGTCCCTCCCGGACAAATATGACGGGACTCCATCTAAATCCTGTGGCTTTCTATTCCAGTGCTCCCTCTATATCGGCCATCAGACGGGAGCCCCCACCACCGAGAGGTCCAAGGTTGCCACGGTTATTTCCCTGTTGACCGGACGGGCGTTGGAGTGGGCTACAACCATCTGGGAGAGGATGAGCTGGGCTCCTATGAGAGGTGCATGGCTCTGTTCAGGGGTGTCTTCGATCATCCACCGGAGGGTAGAGAGGGTGGTGAGCTCCTACTCCAACTACAGCAGGATGGCCAGATCACTGCGGAGTACCCCCTCACTTTCCGGACAGCGGAAACATCCAGAGGATGGAATGAGCCGGCGCTCCACACCCTATTCAGAAGAGGACTGCGTGAAGAGATCCAGACAGAGTTGGCCTGCCAAGACGACACCCTCTCCTTGGATGCATTCATCACGATGGCCAGCCGTCTGGATAACCTCCTTTGGGAGCGTCGAAAGCTCCATCGCCTCTCTCCTTCCTCCATTGACCATTCTGAGTCAGAGCCTGAACCAATGGAGGTAGGGGCATACGCCTCCCCGCGGCTGAGTGACACCATCGGAGACAGCTTTGGGTCTGTCCCTATTACGGTCAGGAGGGGCACTAGCTTCAACAGTGTCCGGTATGTTCCAACCCGGGGTTCACGAGAGCAGAGGGACAGCACCGTGATCATCTGTCTCCTGGGTTAGGAGTGAGTATTCCATCACTTTCTGCCAAACCCTTTCTAGTATTGATTTCACTGGCTGCCTGTCCCTCGTGTGCTGTTTCTATAGCTCTAGTGGACTCTTGCCTCCTCCCTGAACATCACCTCATATCTGCTTTCCTCTCCTTTTCCGGTTCAAGTGCTGGATCGTGGACCACTGGGATCCGGGACTATCACACACATCACAGCACCACTCACCCTCACCGATGACCTGCTTTCCCTTCCCCTGTGGTTCCACGTCGGTCGAGAGTCCTGTGGTTGCCCTTCAGCCCAACATCCCAGAGGTATACCAAGACCTTTGGGAGGTTTTCGCCAAGACCTGTGCCATCTGTCTCCCTCCTCATTGCCCCTGGGACTGTGCCATTGATCTGTATGCAAGCTCTGCGCCTCCGTGCAGCCGCATCTACCCTCTGTCGGTGGCTGAAACCAAAGCTATGGAGGCGTATATCCATGAGGCTCCAACAGAGTTTCATTCGCAGTCCTTCTTTTTCATGGCCAAGAAGGATGGTGGGTTATGCCCATGCATTGATTACAGAGGTCTGAATTCCATCACCACAAAGTACCGCTACCCTCTCCCGTTGGTGCTGGCTACGATCAAACAACTCTTTACCAAATTGGACCTGCTGAGTGCCTACAATCAGTGATCCATCAGTGTTCCGGGCATTCGTCAACGAGGTGTTCTGAGACATGCTCAGATGCCAGGTGGTCGTGTATATCGATGACATCCTGGTCTACTCGGCTAACTTGGAGGATCACATCGCTCAAGTCCAAGTAGTCCTGGAACGCCTCCTGGCCAACCACCTGTATGTCAAAGCGAAGTACCAATTCCATCAGGAGTCTCCTTTTTGGATTACCAGATCGGCCTGCAAGGAGTGGTGGATGGTAAGAAGGTCGATGCTGTCAGGTCATGGCCAGTCCTAACCACCATAAAGGGGTTACAACGGATTTTGGGGTATGCCAACTTTACTGCTGTTTCATTAAGAACTTTAGCTCTATCGCCTCTCCTCAAGGGTGGTCCCCGTAAGTTGGGGTGGAGTAATGCAGCCAACGAAACCTTCCACCTACTGAAGGGACGTTTCACCTCCGCCCATTGCTCAGATCATACACTTCCCTTCGTGGTAGAGGTGGACACTTCAGAAGTGGATGTGGGGGCTGTCCTGTCCCAATGACAAGGTCATCACAGAAATTGTATCCATGTGCATATTACTCAAAGAAAATGTCTCTTGCAAAGAGGAACTATGATGTTGGAGATCAGGACCACCTGGTGGTGAAGTTGGCATTAGAGGAGGGGAGACACTGGCTGGAGGGCGCCAAGGATTTCTCATCCTCACTGACCATCGGCACCTGGAGTACATACGGACAGCGAGGCGGCTGAACCCGCGACAAGCAAGGTGGGCGCTTTTTTTCACTAGAGTCGACTTCACTCTGACATATTTCCCAGCTTCAAAGAACATCAAAGCCAATGTCTTGTCCCTTCTCTCCGATTCCGGAGAGGTTCCTGTCCTGAGTGCACCCATAATTCCGCCCTCTTGAGTTGTAGGCCCCGTGCTCTGGGACATAGATGTAGACATTCGCCAGGCCATGGAAATGTAACCCGCACCTGCTACCTATCTTCCTGAGCGAACCTATGTTCCCACAGGGATAATGGATCAGCTGTGGACCTGGGCGCACACAGCTGTCGTCGCTGGACATCCAGGTACCACCCGCACTATTCAATCTCTGGAAAGTACTGGTGGCACACCTTGGCGCAGAACATCACTCGCTATGTCAACTCCTGTTCCGTATGTGCCCAAACTAAATCTCCCAGTCACACCCTGATCGGTTTTACCTGTCCTTGTGATTGTCTCCACCCCCTCCAGGTGTCGCTTATTTTCCCCAGTGTATTTATCCCTGTGTTTCCGGTCTCTCTGTGCAAGTTTGTCTTGTATGTTTCCAAGTCAACCAGCGTTTTCCCCGTTCTCCTGCTTTTTGCATTCTCCTTTTTCTAGTCTCCCAGTTTTGACCCTTGCCTGTTTCTGGACTTTGTACCCGCCTACCTGACCATTCTCCTTACCTTGACCACGAGCCTGTCTGCCACTCTGTACCTCCTGGACTCTGATCTGGTTTTGACCTTTTTGCCTGTCCACGACCATTCTCTTGCCTACCCCTTTGGATTAATAAACATTGTAAGACTCCAACCATCTGCCTCCTGTGTCTGCATTTGGGTCTCGCCTTGTGCCTTGATACTCCCTGGCACGCTCCAGCAGGGAACTCCTTCCCCTTCCTGTGCCTCAGTGTACCTGGTCTCATCTATTGATTTGTCACTGATCTCCCCTCTGATGGTTTCACCACGATTTTGGTGGTTGTGGACAGATTCTCTAAATCCTGCAGTTTTATCACTCTTTCTGGTCTCCCTGCCACTCTCCGGGTTGCTGCGGGACTGTTCCAGCAGGTCTTTGATAAGATAATTTTGTTCTCAAGGTATATAACCCAATTTAATTATATTACTCAGTCTGCAAACCAGAAACAGACGGAGGCCCAGCTAAAATAGTCAAAAAGGTTTATTCACGGGAGCGTTCCAAAGTCAAGAATACAAAACAATTCATTTTATACTGACTTCTCACGCCCACACATTCACACAACCAAACGCACACACATACACACAACCATACGCACACACATACACACAACCATACGCACACACATGTCCTGCTACCCAGCCGACAGAGATTAGTGACCTTGTCCTTGAGACGTACTCCCCGTTCTCTCCCAAATCTCTAGTCAGGTCGGCACCAAGCTCAGACAGTCTGTGTTTAAAATACCATAAAGACATATTGTCTTTACCCTAATTCTGACTAGGACTACACATTTATTGATTATGATTTTATACATTCTAATCAATTCCATACAATTATATGTTTCAGAATATTCAGCGGAATATTCGAATCATTCAATTAACAGATAATTTTCACCTATCAGTCTTCCAGCAATAAAATTCCGGAGGACATCGTCTCCGACCGTGGCCCCAAATTCACTTCACGGGTATGGAAAGCCTTCATGGAGAAGCTGGGGTCATGGTCAGCCTCACTTCTGGGTACTGGCCTCCGTCTAACGGGCAGGTGGAGAGGATGAACCAGGAGCTGGGGAGGTTCCTGAGGAGTCACTGCCAGGACCGGCAGGGGGAGTGGGCCCAATTCCTTTCCTGGGCGGAGTACGCCCACAATCCATTGCTTCACCAATCCAACGGGCTGACTGCCTTCCAGTGTGTTCTGGGATACCAGCCAGCCCTGGCTCCATGGACCCTGAGCCAGATCAAAGCTCCTGGGGTGAATGAGTGAGTGGTTCAGGCGCACTAAGGAGGTTTTGAACGATGCCCAGGTGAGGCTCCAGCAGGCCCTCCGCAGCCAAAAGGAGCAGGCGGATCGCCACCGCAGTGAGGCTCCCGTGTTCGCGTCTGGCTCTCCACCAGGAACCTCCCACTCTGCCTGCCCTGTATGAAGCTGAGCCCCCAGTTTGTGGGGCTGTTCAAGGTTCTCCGGAGGGTCAACAAGGTAACATATAGATTACAGCTCCCCACTAACTACCGGCTGTCACCCTTTTCATGTTTCCTCCCTCAGGCTGGTGGTTCCTGGTCCCCTGGCTGATGCCGTCCCCCACAACACCCCTCCACCTCCCCTGGACATCGAGGGGAGCCCTGCCTATGCCATCAGATCCCTCCTGGACTCCCAACGTCATGGGGGCCGACTCCAGTACCTGGTGGACTGGGAGGAGTACGGTCCAGAGGAGCGGTGTTGGGTCCCGGTGGACGATATTCTATATTGCTGAGATTTCCCCCTTCGCCCACTGGCCTGCCCCTCGCCCTCGGGGAAGTCCCCCTGACCGGCATCCCCCTGGGGCTGGAGCCGCGCGTCAGGGCTTTCTGTCTACTCCCACACCTGGACTTTATCACTACCTTGATTATTTCCCCTTTATCTAGCACTCTGTAGCCTCACTCATCAGGCAGTATTGGTTCTGTTTTCTTGTCCAGACACTTCTTTTGTTTTGTATCTCTTTATGTTCGTTATTAAACTCACCAACTGCACCTGCTTCCAGACTCCCTGCATCTCCGTTACAGGCATGCAGGTGTAGCAAACTTCTTTAATGGGTTTTTAGTAAAATGTCTACTTTTTGGTTATTTAGTAATAGAAAATTGAGCATATTTCCATTATGTTGAGACTTTACATTATTTTAATGTATGCTTAAAGTGAGGGTTTGAAGGTGTGTCTAAACTTAACAATAACCATAAACCTTAAAATGACAACCACCAATTGAACAGGGATGGTTTGGTTTGACAAAAAAATGTATGTTTGGAAAATGTAAATTTGGAAAATGTAGATAGTCCCTATGCTGTTGCAAATTTAACTTATGCTACTAAAGCTATTTGCTACATACCAACTAGTCATTCCTGTTGAATTTAAACATTTTGAAACCAAAAAGAATAGGTGGATAGACTTAGTGGTCATATATGAAAGCTGGAATGATTAACATAGTTGTGAAGAAATGCACATCAGTGTGTCAAAATTATTTTGAAAACAATGGCTCATCTTTTTTTTATCAGGATGCAGTTCCTGGATCAGCTTGGTGAGTCACACTAGCCTATGAATACTAACTATGAATACAATTAGTATGATCACTCCTTTGAGCAACAGCAGAGAGACAAATGTTTGCATTTGGACAATGTGTGCTCAAGCTACTGAGCCAAAAAAGTGGGTTAATGTATTATTAATTCGTTATATATTGCCCGAGTTTGGGATGGCCATGAAGATACACATTTTTGTTCTATCAAACCTCACTACTTATTATGAATGTATCTGTAATTATACATTAAAATCTACATTACATAAAGAAAAAGCATGTATTGTATTGTGGACCCCAGGAGGAGTATCTGCTGCTTTCATAATAAGGGGGATCCTAAAACAATACCAAATGCTTAAACCACTGGAGTGGAGAGTGCCTGAGATACTGAATGAGGAAGGAAAGGAAATCACATAAGACTAAGTAAATTATCTTGCGCAATATAGATGTGTAGGTCTATAATAAAGGACGTTATGAACCACCTGAGTTTATAATAACAATAGGGGTACACAAATAATCCCAATAATAGAATACTTAATGAAAATGTCTAAATCTGTATGTAAATGCTCATGCTTAATGTACTGTTAATGTACTGAAAAACCTCATAAGACAGAACATTGAAGTCTTAAAGTCATCATTGAGTCATGTTTAACCTGTGGCCCCACCTTTGTGCTAACCTTTAAGGTCCCTCCTCAAATACAGGTGGTTATAAAGACCAGATCCATCCTTAGCACCTCTCTCATATCACCTGTGTAGGACCTGTTCACTACCCACAGGATCACCATGGGGACAACCAAGGATACACCGATATGGAGGCTGATATGCCTGGCACTACTGATCAGATCAACACAAACAGGTTGGTTTGCCTAAATCAGAAACATTTCTGATTATTATTAGAATACAATTATTCTACACTTTTAAAAGTCTGACAAATCTGTAACATCTACATATTATGTCATAAATCAGACTGAATGTTAATTACAAATAGTAAGTATTCAGGACAACACCAAATTATTATGATTATTGATACTTGGAATGTATTGTAATGACCCGGCTGGGTCAAATGCCGAACGTACACAATGTTACCCTGTCGGGTCAAGAGTCACTCTCATAGCAACAGATCAAGGCACGAACAGAAGAGACCGAACAATGAGACAGTAATCCCTATTTATGCATTTCCAAATCCCGCGGTATTACCCATCATACCCCCCCAACCTTTCCATCTGTCCTGACATATTTAGCCCCGCTGCCAGTAGCCATGAGAACCATAACACACCCACAAACACAGAACACAATACGGGGTCGTTACATAGCCCCCCCCTTTCTAAACCCTAGCCCCTAGGGTTACACAACAAAATCCTTAAAACGACCCCTGGGAGGCTCGCATCAGTCTCTTGGGCCTCCCCGTGACTCTCAGCGGTGGCCCCCCAGAACGCTCCCTCTGCCCCAATGTCATTTCCAGCGCCCTCCGAAGAAGCAGCCCCCTCCCCAGGCTCAGGTTGTGCTGACGAGTCTCCTCGTTAGACTGTTCCCGCGGGCTACATCAGAGCCCTCACTCCCATTCCCTACCGTTTTCCTCCCTCTCTGTAGGGTGCCAATCGATGTCCCTGGTGGACCACCACCTTCCTGCTCCGTGGGGGAACCTCCACCCGGTACGTCACCTCCCCCCGACCCTCCATCACCAGACACGGACCCCACCCATGCACTGTCCGACGCTTCCTCGGGCACCGCCCCTTCTTGCGCGTGGGGTTGTGAAGCCACACACATCCTCCCGCTCCAAAGTGCCTCCCCCTAGCGCGCGAGTCGTAGTGGCGCTTTTGGCGCGGCCCTGCGTTTTCGAGTCGCTCTCTTGCGAAGGTGTGAGCCGCTTCTAACCGGTTCTGCTGAGACGACAGCACATAGTTCGGGCCAGGCAAAACCACGTCGTCATTATCAGGAGGGTGGCCAAACGTCAGTTCGGCTGGAGTGCGCAACTCACGACCTAACATTAGTAGTGCTGGGGGAGTACGCGACGCAGTCGATTCTCTGAAACAGCCGACACTACAACGCCCATAAGAATAAACGGTAAGTGGGTGCCCCCAATCTCTCTGGTGTTTTGAGAGTAACGATGGCCAGCTGCTGTGCTAAACGCGCTGCTAAATCTCTTCCACCAGCCCATCACTCTGGGGGTGAAGCGGAGTAAGGTGCGCGTCTTCTCCGCGCCTAACCGTCTACACAACTCTGAGAACACCCGTGACTCGGTCTGGTCGCTGTGAATAGACTGTGGCACCCCAAAACCGACTGTTCTCACTCCCCCACCTACGCATCAGCTACTGTCCCCGCCTCCTGGTCTGGGAGAGCGTAAGCCTCCGGCCACTTGGTGAAGTAGTCCATGGCGGTTAGACTCACGTGTCTTGTGGTTGGAAACGGCCCTGACCATGTCTACCCCCAGTCTCGCCATGGGCTCCCCTACTGGGAATTGTTGTAGGAGGGCGTGTGACCTGACCTGGAGGTCCTTTTTAGCAGCACACTCGTCGCACTGCCTACAAAAGTCCTCAACATCCCTCCTGTGCCTTGCCCAATAGAAGCCTTTACGCATGCGCTTTAACGTTTTGGAGACCCCAAAATGCCCTGCGCCTACTCCCCCATGAAGCTGCTGTAACACGCTCCCCTGCAGCCTTTTGGGCACCACTACCTGTCACGTAATTTCTCCAGTCGCTGGCTTTTTCCACCCCCTCTGGAGCACTCCCTCAGCCACTCTAAGGACTGTGAATTTAGCCCACAGTCCTTTGGTGACTGGTGATAGAGGGGCTACTTCCCCCCACGGCGGTCGTCTTCTCTCTTCCACCCACCGCAGCACAGGACGCAGCTCTGCGTCCTCCTCCTGGCGACGCCTCCACTCCCCAACGTCCACAGCCTCAAGCTCCCGGCACTCTGTCACACTCAGCTGACTCACCGTGGCGGTGACTCCCTCCTCCCTGCACAGTTCTCTCTGCAGCGTCTGCATTGCTGTGGCGAAGGCCGGCTCTGTGCTCCACCTGGAAGTCGTAGGGTTGCAGCTCCTCCAGCCAGCGGGCAATCTGACCCTCTGGCTCCTTGAAGGAGAGAAGCCACTGCAGGGCGGAGTGATCCGTCCGGACCACAAACGGCAGGCCCCCCAGGTAGTACTTGAAATGGCGTACTGCTGCCACGACAGCCAAAAGCTCTCTCCTTGTGACGCAGTAGCGTTTTTCAGCCTTATCAAAAGTTCTGCTGTAATAAGCTACTACGTGTTCCCCATCAGGGCCACGCTGAGCCAGCACAGCCCCCAAACCCTCATTGCTTGCGTCGGTGTCCAGGATGAACGGACGGTTCGGGTCTGGTGAGGCCAGGACAGGGGCCTCCATCAGGGCACGTTTGAGGGCCTCAAACGCCCGCTGGTGCTCTTCGGTCCACTGAAAAACAGTGTCCTCCTTGAGAAGGTGGTTCAAAGGAGCCGCTACCCCCGCAAACCCCTTCACAAACCTACGATAGTAGGATGCCAGCCCCAGGAAGCTCTTAACCTCTTTTTTCCCCCTGGAACTGGCCACCCCCTCACAGCCTCTACTTTGTCTGGCATCGTGCTGATGCCCTCACCACCCAGCTGATGCCCCAGGAACGCCACCTCCCTTTGCATGAAATGGCACTTTCCCGGGTGTAATTTTAGCCCCGCCCCCGAGATCCTCTCCAACACTCGCCTAATTGCCCCCAGTGCCCCCTCAAACGATGTGCCGTGCACCAATATGTCGTCTAGGTACACAACACACTCGTCTCTCGGAACCCCCGCCAGCACTCTGTCCATGAGCCTCTCAAAGGTGGCAGGAGCATTACAGAGCCCGAAGCACAGCACCTTGAACTGCCAATGGCCCCTATCCGTGGAGAAGGCCGTTTTTTCACGTGCCCCTGGCGAGAGGGGCACCTGCCAGTAGCCACTGCGCAGATCAAGGGAGGAGAACCACGAGGACCCTCTCACGTGGTCTAGCGACTCATCAATCCTCGGTAGGGGATAAGAGTCTTTAGTGGTGACAGAATTTAGGCCCCTGTAGTCAACACAAAACCTAAGTTTACCCCCTTTCTTAGGCACCATGACGACCGGCGCGGACCATGGGCTATCTGATGGCTCAATGAAATCAGCCCGCAACATGTCTACAATAGCTGTGTCTGCTGCTTCCCTCCTGGCAAGGGGAATACGACGGGGCCGAATTTTAATGGGTCGGGCGTCCCATTCGTGCTGGACTAGGTGCGTTTGTCCTACCTCATCTTCCCCCCAAGCGAAGCTATCTTTAAAGTCCAACAGCAGCTGCTTTAACTGTCTCTGTTGTCCCTCATCCAGACCCTGACAGTTCTTCAGCCACACAGCCTCGACGGCGTCGATAGCTTCCTCCTTCCCCCCGTCGGGCTGATGGGGTGAAGGAGCCAGTGTATTTTGGGCTACTGGGCTGCCTGTGCTTGCACCATGATGGGGAGTGAAGGCCGTCGCCGCCGGAGACAGCTGCTGGGATGGCACAACGACCAAGGGAGCAACCGGGATGACCGGTGGAGTCTCTGCAAGCTTGGAGGAAGACGGAGGGACAGCCCTGCCCCCTGCTGGCCCTCCCGAAGGCGACATTCCCACTGTGGGCCCCCCCGACAACCTCAAAGTGCCCGACGCTAAGTCCAACTGAGCCCCACAGTTTTTCAAAAAGTCCATTCCCAGTATACAGGGGTCCTGCACCGCTGCTACCCACACCGGACACCCCACAGTTCTCCCCCCCACGGTCACAGATAGCTGACACTTCCCTAACATGGGGGCTAGCTCCCCCGTGACAGTCCGTAGCTGGACAAGGGTCGGCTCCACCCGCACCCCAACAGGTAGTATGTCTGGTCTCACCAGGGTTACTGTAGAGCCCGTGTCGACCAGGGCCAAACATTCCACCCCCTCTACCTTGACGATGACATTGCAGAAGTCCCCAACGGTGGTACGTCCCACCACAACTACAGGACTAGGAAACCCGGCGGCAGCTACACCCTGGGGGAGCAGGTCCCCACCCTCTTGTCTGCGCTGCTGGGTACCTTCTTTGCTTACAGTGGGTTCGGGGGCGGGGGGGTGGGCCCGCGCAGCCCCCTGCGCGCGAACCCGCTGTCGTTTCCCTGGTGACGGGGGAATCTGTCACACTCTCGCTGAATGTGGCCAGGCGCCACCGCTGCTCTCACCTCTGGTTGACTGGCGACTTCCACTCTCACTCCCTCACCCCAGATCAGCTCCCTCTTCCTGGCTATCTCCACTGCAGCCCGCAGAGATGGTGGGTCCGCCATCTGAACATGCTTACCCAGTTCGGTGGAAGAGAGCGCTCTAATAAAACTGTCCCGTGCCAGCTCGTCCTGCACCCCAATCGGCATAGTTGCATAAGCCCGCCTGGTCAGGCTCAGAATATCACTTGCCAACGCCTTTAATGATTCCCCCTGAAGTCTCTTTTTGTTACTCAGTTCAATCCGCAGCATGTTGGGCTGCGCGTCAGCTGCCGAAACGGCCCGCCCAATGCCTCCACTAGCGCACCATAGTCGTCCCTTTCGTCCGGGGCTAGCGTTAGCAGGCATTCCGACGCCTCCTCTGCCAGGCTCAGGGCAAGCTGTAACGCTTTCGTCTCGTCAGACCACCTCCCGGCTCTAGCCAACAACTCAAATTGAGTGAAAAAAACTTCCCATTTACCTTGTCCATTGAACTTTGGTAGTTTAGCCGCTACCGTGGCTAATGGCAATAGGTCGCCGCCATCTCTGTTTACCTTAGCAGGCCCAGCCGATTTCCGCACCCGGTGACGCCGATATCCCCGTCGCCGTGGCGTCTGCTCTCGAGCGGTCGTGAAGGAAAACCCGCCATGTTCTGCCATCTTGCTGACTGACAATTTAACTCCCGCCATGTGACTCTCCAGCCTTCCTACGGCAGTCGCCGCCTGACCCTCCCGACCGGGTACCCCCGAGCCCACAACGGACACTTTGTCCGACTCTTCCTTAATTTTCCGCCTCGCCCCAAGCATCATGACCGTAGATGCGAGTCACGCTAACGCCAACCCGGCCTATACTGAACAGCTAACTCGCCTAGTCTATCCCGTAGTTCGAAAGCACTTCTGACACCAATGTAATGACCCGGCTGGGTCATAAAGGGAAAAGAGACGGACTCTAGGTGTGCAGGTCAGAACACAGGTTTATTCATAAACTGGGCTATTGTTCCGGCCACAACCCACGCCGCTAAATGCCGAACGTACACAATGTTACCCTGTCGGGTCAAGAGTCACTCTCATAGCAACAGATCAAGGCACGAACAGAAGAGACCGAACAATGAGACAGTAATCCCTATTTATGCATTTCCAAATCCCGCGGTATTACCCATCATACCCCCCCAACCTTTCCATCTGTCCTGACATATTTAACCCCTGCTAGTAGCCATGAGAACCATAACACACCCACAAACACAGAACACAATACCGGGTCGTTA